>NW_027506704.1:47500-51419 GCF_021521415.1 Bidens hawaiensis
CATCTGCCCGAAAGGTCACTTTCGGCGCAGCATGCTTACCAACTCCCTTGGTTGGTAGAAAAAGTGACTGACATAATCTTTTGAAATCTGCTTTTCCATGCTTTGACCAGTACCTTTATCTGACACCTCCCATGCTTTGAACAGTAACCTATCAGCTTTCCCTTCTCCTCTGCAGCCTGCCATATCTTTTGCTTTTGGAATCTTTTGCTTTTGATATCTTTTGCTTGATTTGATATGATATTTTCCTCTTTTCTAGGGATATGTTTCCTAGGGTTTGCCTATAAATAAAGCTATTTTCTTGATAATTAACACTACACACACAACACTTTAACTCTCCCCAAAAATCTTCCTCCTTTCTCTCTGCCGAAGTTCCTCAGCCGCCTCCATCTCCGTCTTCTCTTCGTTCTGCCCAGATATCCCGGTAATATATAATATATATAATTTGTTTAAGTAAATCGATACATATTACATATGGTTACATATAATCAAGACACTAAAACCAATCGTTAAACCAATAACTGCTTATTTATAGGTTAACTTTGCTTGTTTAAAAGTTGGTTCTTGCTTTATCTATCAACATACCGTTTACAAGTGAGTAATCTCGTACCTAATCCCCTTTTATTTTTAATGTTTTGGGATGTTCATGTGTTCGTACAAACTTGAGTCTTAAACTTGTTTATAAACTTTCGTCGCGCAATATCCCATGTGTTATGGACGTTTACTTGGCTGTTTATTTGTATGTGTGAACCATTAACCGCTTTGACGGCCTATTCCGCAGTTTTCATGGATCCATTAGATGAACACGGGAGACCTATCGTTTATGATTTTCTCTTTTGTTTACACCTGCACAGATTTATTCGTTTTTGTGCTCAATTGGGAGCACGGATTGAACTATGAGCTATGATCTATTTAGGCTTGATCACAATCTGATTACACCTTTGTTAAACACCAGATATACACATGTTGCGCGCAATGTTTATTATTATCTATTTGTATCTATTAAACTTGATTTCTCACCGACACGCAAGTGTTGACGTTTTATTTAAACACATGTTCAGGTTTGCTGTAGCTGCTTTTGGAACTCAAGGACACGTAGGGTGATTTCTTTTACTTTGGACCTAGTTTAAAATGTATCAAGACAAGTTAATGTTGTTTGAATATTTTGAGTTATAATATGTTGCTTTATGTTACTTTATGTCATGTTCTGCGCTTGCGCGATAAAATGTATTTATTAAATATTGACACCCAAATAGTGTCGCGAGTAATGAAACAATGCGTGGCGCCCCGATGTATAATCCGCCATCGGTCGGGGTGTTACAGCTACTATGCCAAGTGAACTTTTAGGAGGCGGGCAATGCCTTTAGAAAAGAAGGAACTTTGTATAACAAGAAATTCTCTTTTTTTTCAAAAATTGCGTAAGACATGTAAGAGCCTTACCTTTTCTTTGAGCTCTCTCTTGCTTCAGTAGCTATTCTTCTTAACACATGCAAGTCGAACGGGGAGCTGGCCAGAAGGAAAAGAGGCTTCTGGCTCGGCTAGTCTCACTGGAGAGTTTTGACGCGGTGGTGTACACGTAGCTCCGATAGCATGCAGCCACAAAAGCAAATCTAAATAGAATAGAATATATCTATATTGAAAGTGTTCCGTAGGATATCTAAGTAGCTAATCTTTACTTAACTCGACTCAAGCTTTAGTTCACGTCAGGCAATGGTTTGGTTTTGTTGATCTAATTGATGTCAAGATTGGGTTAGTGTTCATGTGAGTCATAGTTGGATCTAGTGAGCGTACTGTCTGACCTAGTCCACTCAAGGCAAGCAAATGTTTTTGAAAAGCAGATAGTTCACGGTGCTCGTTCTATAGAAAAACTTGAGAAGTAGTATGCCCGGTTCACCTCACCACAAAAAAAAAACACATTATGTCATACACAAAGTTCACACAAATCGGGGAGCCTAAAGAAGTGGGTAGGGTCAAAATTTCTCTAAACGAGAGTCAGCCGAAGATGAGGGCATTCTTTCATCCTTCAATTCAAAGCGTCAACAGGAATGGCTACGAAAAACGTAAACCATTTCTTACTTCCAAACAAAGTTTTAACGTTATCTATCAAATCCCAAATCTACCCGTTTTGGTGAAGTTTTTCATTGTCGGCCTGAAACTCATATTGTACAGCCAAGTGGAAAAACACTGAAGCACATAAATTAACGTAAATAAAGAAAAAGTAGCTAATCGTGGATGGGTTCGGAAGAATTAAGCTTCATCTTCGAGAGGGAAACAGCCCGGATCACCAGCTAAGGCCCCTAAATGACCGCTCAATGATAAAGGAGGTAGGGGTGCAGAGACAACCAGGAGGTTTGCCTAGAAGCAGCCAACCTTGAAAGAGTGCGTAATAGCTCACTGATCGAGCGCTCTTGCGCCGAAGATGAACGGGACTAAGCGATCTGCCGAAGCTGTGGATGTAAAAATACATCGGTAGGGGAGCGTTCCGCCTTAGAGTGAAGCACCCGCGCGAGCGGTAGTGGACGAAGCCTATCCGTAGAGTACATTGAATGTACAGAAATGGCTATAACAAAGTTCTCTTATTCGTATTAACAGCCACTATAGGAGGAATGTTTTTATGCTGTGCTACGATTTAATAACTATCTTTGTAGCTCCAGAATGTTTCAGTTTATGCTCCTACCTATTATCTGGATATACCAAGAAAGATGTACGGTCTAATGAGGCTCGCCGGTTGTTGGAACGACGCGAGCCGGGCCGGGTCTCGATTCAGAAAGATGAAGGGCCCAAAAGTCTAATTAGGGAGTTATAAATTCCCCATCTCATTGGGGGCGGAAAACGATCGGCATCTCGATGTGATACAGCCTTTTCTATTTTAGTTGGGAAAGAACGGCGAAGTCCATCCGAACCGTCCAATGAAGAATAAGAGGATTTTCTTATCTATTCTATTTAGATTTGCTTTTGCGGCTGCATGCTAACGGAGCTACGTGTACACCACCGCGTCAAAACTCTCCAGTGAGACCAGCCGAGCCAGAAGCCTCTTTTCCTTCTGCCCAGCTCCCCGTTCGACTTGCATGTGTTAAGAAGAATACGCTACTGAAGCAAGAGAGAGCTCAAAGAAAAGGTAAGGCTCTTACATTTCTTACGCAATTTCTGAAAAAAAGAGAATTTCTTTCTTGTTATACAAAGTTCTTCTTTTCTAATGGCATTGCCCGCCTCCTAAAAGTTCACTTGGCATAGTAGCGTTCGAAGCAATACGTTGCATTTCTAGGACTTTTTGCTTGCTTTGTTTGTGGCAAGGGAAGTCATCTTCATTAGCCTGGTAAAATGTAAGGGCGGGAGACAACCTGACAACAGAGCGGCTTCCACCTGTTGATAGGATGAACTTCACACCTATACTGGAAGGGAGAGTTTTCGTTCCCGCTAACTGAGTAGAAGAAGGAAGTCCAAGGCTTAATCTGAATGGTGAGACGGAACCTCACTTCCACTGCACGGAACCCTCAACCAAGCTGGGAGGCCTGATTCAAAGGCTCACCTATTATGGTCACCCACGTCGCAAAGTCTTCCTCAACTTTGATCCCACTCCCCCTACTAGTAAAGGGGACTTCTGCTTTCTCTTTATGGGGGCTCTTTGATTTGGAAGACAACGACAAAAGTGAAAGAAGGAGGTCTATTTCGTTGATCGATGTCAATGGACCAAGAAATTTGTCCTTTGCTGTAGGGTAAGAAGAAATGAAAGGTAGGTTTTGTCAGTGATTAAAGGGAAAGGTCAGCTAGAGCGAAAACCAATCAAACTCAGAAAGATAGGTAGATCGAGCGCGCTGAGGGAAATTCGAGAGATCCGGAGACATGGCCACTACTGGCCTACGGTCCTTGCATGCAGATTACGTAGCACATGCTAAGAGCTGCGATGCCTGCCAGAGGTTTG
>NW_027506705.1:0-16760 GCF_021521415.1 Bidens hawaiensis
CACATTCAAACATCAAGTGTAACGCTGAAACCAAATAAGCAACAAATATAAAATACAACATCATTTGTCACAGTTAATCCACTTTATTTCCATGATGTGACAGTCATCATTTCTCCGCCTGCTGGTTTTGTTTCTTGCACTATTTGTTCATATTGTTCTTCTGCTTATAATTCAACTTAATTTCAACAGCTGGTTTTCCTGCCAAACATTGTCAACTCATTTTATAAAAAAAAAGACCATTATGCCCTTCTTTTCACTAACTTGCATACCAAAATTGTACCCTCCATACTCAGATCTTCGACCAAAGCATCTGTGGGTCTTAGACTTTGAAGAAGCCTTTGAACAAATAAAATTCAGTTTTGAAAAAACCCTTCCATACTCATGCCATCACTAGTAACCTAATTTAAGATCTGGTGATGGCATCGAGTTTTGGAAGGGATTTTATCAAAATTTAAGATCTTTGGGAAGTTTAAGATCTATGGAAACCTTAGATGTTTTCTGCTTGTCCAAGTTTGGAATTCACATAACATATCTATAAGCGTAATAAATTTCAGCCAGAAGTTTTATGTAAGGCCCAGGCACCGGTAGCCCTACTTTAGCGTCGGATTTACTCATAAACACAGTTCTTACAAACCAGAGTTAATTAAAACATTCGCGGAATATAAAAGCTTTCATAAAACATTTCGTAACAAAACACGTCTTGTCTTAAAACATCATTTTGTCTTTCAAAATTAACGAACATTAACTTAAACGTCTTGAGTCTTCCGATGCCAGCCTCTTATTCAGTGCCACGTGTCTCCTCAAGCGAGCTGCCTCATCCTACTCACCTGCGTGCATACTAAAAGTCAGCTAAGCTGAGTGAGTTCTAGTTAATCGTACGCCATACAATACAAACAACATATACATATCCGAAGATACATATCCATACTTCACTAGTTACCTTTCTGTTCTACATACATACTTGCTACCATACATACATACATATCTACAATCACTAACCTCAGTCTACCGAGAGTACGTTCATAGTCCGCCGTCTATACCTGTACTCACGATCGTGAACACGTAAAAGGTCCGCAGTCCTTACCTATGTTCACCATTCATGGTACGTACAAGGTCCGCGATCCTTCCCTATACCATCATACATCCACAACACGTACAAGGTCCACGATCCTTCCCTATGTTGCAACCTAATTCATAGCACGTACGAGGTCCTCCTCCCCCATGCTAAAGCACGTATAAGGTCCACAGTCCTTTCCTGTGCTGACGCCTATCTACATTACGTATAAGGTCCGCAGTCCTTATCTACGTTACGTATAAGGTCCGCCGTCCTTATCTACGTTGGCGTCTATCTCCTATAACACGTATAAGGCCTACCGTCTCTATCTATGTTTACATCTATCATCTACATCACGTATAAGGCACGCGGTCCTTAACTACGCCATCACCTGCCAAGTCAATGTCCAACAGAAGTTAGAGGGATTTTCCATCCTAACTTACTATGTCGAACGTAGAACTCACATACCATTCGTGTACCCGTATACACATACTTCACATATACAATAATTACATCATAGCATAAAAACATTCTAGGCGTTCTATACATCCTTCATTTAACAACCATACCCCTTGTCGTTACGTGCAATATCCGAAGATCGTTCACGCCCCGACAAGTATTCATTTGTAATATTCATACATCCTCGATATATAATATTCGTACCTTTATATTTAACCTGACAGTATGCGCAATATCCGAAGATCGTTCACATACCGACAAGCAATCATTCATATCCATCACATATATCACATATGGCATACACTTATCACTTATGATAAATGTATTAACAACACATCGAGTATGCACACAGCCCCGAAAACATAACAAGGAATGGGGCTAGAAACTCATCTGAACTCTGCTTCTTCCTCTGATAGTTGTAAATCCCTTCTTTAACTGAGCTCGGCTGACTGTATAAGTTACACGTATCAATACTCGTCTGATCTAATCTGGTGGCCTAGTATTAGCTTACTTTTTACTTATCGTTTTAATCTATTCTCTAATCGAACTTGACTTTAGGCGAAGTTAAACCTTAGGCGAACTTAGCTTCAGGCGAAGTTAAACCTTAGGCGAATTTAGCTTTAGGCGAAGTTGTCATCAGGCGAACTTGGCTTTAGGCGAAGTTGTCATCAGGCGAACTTGGCTTTAGGCGAAGTTGTCATCAGGC
Organism: Bidens hawaiensis; assembly: GCF_021521415.1. Lineage (NCBI taxonomy): Eukaryota > Viridiplantae > Streptophyta > Magnoliopsida > Asterales > Asteraceae > Bidens > Bidens hawaiensis. Next base: position 2,220 of record NW_027506705.1, read on the forward strand.
GAACTTGGCTTTAGGCGAAGTTGTCATCAGGCGAACTTCACTTTAGGCGAAGTTGTCATCAGGCAAACTTAGCTTGCAGGCGAAGTTCAACCTTAAGCGAACTTAGCTTGCAGGCGAAGTTGTCATCAGGGGGAACTTGGCTTTAGGCGAAGTTGTCATCAGGCGAACTTAGCTTGCAGGCGAAGTTCATCAGGCGAACTTAGCTTGCATGCGAAGTTGTCGTCTGCAGCTACTGTTCGTTCTTAAATCCCTTAATCACCTTCGTTTCTTAACCAAATATCTCGATTTAGGTACCCACTGGATCGTCTGACCAGCGCCTACAAACCCCAACCATCAAATCGACCTAACATCGATGTTTAAAGGGTGCGATTTAGGCATATAGGTTACGGGTTCTTTTTATCAATCGATTAACCCATCAAATCATAACCATTTTCAGTAAGATTAGCTTTGTTGGATTCGTTTTTACCATACAAACTCAGATCTATCATTTCTCAAATCAAACCGAACCTATACGAATGATTTCTAACTATAAACGTACCTTGAGCGAGTCGAACTACGAACCCGGTTAAGCCTTGATGTTGTTTTGGTCCGTCACGACGTTCCAGCACCAACAAGCTCGGGTTTTCGCCTTCGGATCTTGGTTCGGGTTGTGTGTGTTTTGGTGGTGTATGGAATATGTGAGAATGAGGATTAAATGGTGATTAATGGTATTTATATTTAGGGATCATGGGCTTAAGCCCATGGACTCTCCTTCCTTCTTTCATAACCCAGGTCCATAACCCATATCCATTACCCAACACTAGCCCGACCCATACCAACTCCTACTCTATTTATTTATTTCCCGATAACCCGAGTAAACTTTCCCTCTATCATTAAGTAATATAATTAATATCATTTTGGAAATTTCGGGATGTTACAAGTCTTCCCTCCTTAAAGAGGTTTCGTCCCCGAAACCTAACTTATTCCCTATAAAAGGAAAACTTCTTATATTTACACACTTTATTGAATCGTCTTTGCTTTCTGAGTTATCTTTCTTACTCCTGACTTGTAGTCATCGAATGGTGGTCATGTGTTTTAGCTATTTAAGGTAGCTCGTCCATGAGACCCTCGATGTACCAAGACTCATCTCATCCTTCCAAGGCTTCGATTAGTACTTTTAACACTATTGTTTAAAACAACCTTTCATCATAGCATAATAATCATTCATAACCAACCTCAACATATTACACGTCACTGATAAACATAAGTTTTAAACCTTAATACAAAACAAGTCCTTAAGCAAAAGTAACTTAATAAAACCATTGCATGAGCAATTATTCCTTCATCAAGTGTTCCTCTCTGCAGTTTCCCCAAGTCTTTACCCTTCACACCTCCCGCCCCTGATTCCTTGCAATCCCTAGCCATGTGGTCAGCTTTTCCGCATTTGAAGCACTTTGGACGATCAGGGCATTCTCGAGAATAATGCCCACTCTTTCCACACCGATAGCACCTGTCTGTCCCAGTCTTGCATTCTCCCTGGTGCACTCGCCCACACGTCTTACATGCATCCTTGTTCCCAACCTTGGCCTTCCTCTCATCAGTTGTTGTCACCATCTCGCCAGACCGCTTAGCAGAGGTAGCCCATTTCTTCTCCTTCTTTTCCTCCACCACCACATCGTCCTCAGCCAGGTCAGCGTAAACCACTTCTGCAAGTTCAACAGCAGAGTCGAAAGTAGCAGGTTTATTTGCCCTGACTAACATGCGGACTTTTTGTGGCAATCCCCTCACATAACATTTGATTCTCTGGACCTCAGTGTCAACCATATCAGGCACCAACCTAGATAGTCGGTTGAATTCAGTAGTATACTCACGATGCGTCATCGTACAGGCCTTTAAATTCAGGAACTTCATCTCCGTCCTTTCAACCTCGGCATCTGCACAAAACTTCTTCATCACCAACTCTTTCAGATCGTCCCATCTCAACGCCTTGATCTCATCCCTAGTCTTTCTCTGCTCCACACTGTCTCACCAATACATAGCTTCTTCCTCAAATGACTGAGTAGCATACCCCACAGCTTGGTCGGGACGGCATTCGCTAATGCGGATAATCTTGTCCATAGTGGTTATCCATTGGAGAGTTGCGATTGCGTCTCCCAACCCAGTCAGCTTTGGCGGGTCGCATCCTTTGAAGGACTTATAGTTGCACCCATCTTGGCCTCTTTTCCTGTCATCGACCTTCACAGATTTATCCTCACTCGAGGCCTCTCTTTCTCCTTCCCCGTCCTTCCTACCATCACCACCTGCCCCTTCAGCAGTTCATTCACGGCTTCCAGCAGATCTTTCGGGATTCAGGTTCTTCACAGCAGCAACTACAGCTTGAACAATGGCTGCTTGAACTGCAGGGCTAAGTTGAACCTCTTCGTTGTTGTTCTGGTCTCCTCCAGCTGCGCTTCCTTCATCTTCGGTGTGGGAAGCTTCTTCTATCGAGGGTTGCCGGACAAGACAAGGCCTTCCACGACGTCCAGTGCGACCCCCAGTTCCAACAAATTCTCCAGCTCCAGCCATTCGTATTCTAAAAGGGAAAACACAAACATCATCACTCAAGGAACTATTTAGTACAAGGATAGCAAGGCTAACAGGTAATAACAGTGGCCAGCTGTGACTAGCTGATCACATTGCTTTCCGTGTCCAATACACTTCCCTTTATGAGTCTCTTTGTGCTGGTTCTACTTAAGCAGTTAGTCAAATCAAACAATCAATTATTCCTATCCCTAACCTGCACTCATTCTTCATTTAGCAAATATGCCAACATTAACATACACCATTTACCATACACTTTACCTTTACTGATCTTGCTTGAGCGACACATGGCATTCTTGAATTGGCATCTTCTTTCTTTTCTTACTTAAACCCCATTCTCTGTTCGAGTCTAAGCATATAAGATGCTTAAATCTCTCGAACTTTGCTCTGATACCAACTTGTAAGGCCCCGGCACCGGTAGCCCTACTTTAGCGTCGGATTTACTCATAAACACAGTTCTTACAAACCAGAGTTAATTAAAACATTCGCGGAATATAAAAGCTTTCATAAAACATTTCGTAACAAAACACGTCCTGTCTTAAAACATCATTTTGTCTTTCAAAATTAACGAACATTAACTTAAACGTCTTGATTCTTCCGATGCCAGCCTCTTATTCAGTGCCACGTGTCTCCTCAAGCGAGCTGCCTCATCCTACTCACCTGCGTGCATACTAAAAGTCAGCTACGCTGAGTGAGTTCTAGTTAATCGTACGCCATACAATACAACACATACATACATATCCGAAGATACATATCCATACTTCACTAGTTACCCTTCTGTTCTACATACATACTTGCTACCATACATACATACATATCTAAAATCACTAACCTCAGTCTACCGAGAGTACGTTCATAGTCCACCGTCTATACCTGTACTCACGATCGTGAACACGTAAAAGGTCCGCAGTCCTTACTAATGTTCACCATTCATGGTACGTACAAGGTCCGCGATCCTTCCCTATACCATCATACATCCACAACACGTACAAGGTCCACGATCCTTCCCTATGTTGCAACCTAATTCATAGCACGTACGAGGTCCGCAGTCCTCCCCCATGCTAAAGCACATATAAGGTCCACAGTCCTTTCTTGTGCTGACGCCTATCTACATTATGTATAAGGTCCGCAGTCCTTATCTACGTTACGTATAAGGTCCGCCGTCCTTATATACGTTGGCGTCTATCTCCTATAACACGTATACGGCCTACCGTCTCTATCTACGTTTACATCTATCATCTACATCACGTATAAGGCACGCGGTCCTTAACTACGCCATCACCTGCCAAGTCAATGTCCAACAGAAGTTAGAGGGATTTTCCATCCTAACTTACTATGTCGAACGTAGAACACACATACCATTCGTGTACCCGTATACACATACTTCACATATACAATAATTACATCATAGCATAAAAACATTCTAGGCGTTCTTTACATCCTTCATTTAACAACCATACCCCTTGTCGTTACGTATAATATCCGAAGATCGTTCACGCCCCGACAAGTATTCATTTGTAATATTCATACATCCTCGATATATAATATTCGTACCTTTATTTTTAACCTGACAGTACGCGCAATATCCGAAGATCGTTCGCGTACCGACAAGCAATCATTCATATCCATCACATATATCACATATGGCATACACTTATCACTTAGGATAAATTTTTTAACAACACATCGAGTATGCACACAGCCCCGAAAACATAACAAGGAATGGGGCTAGAAATTCACCTGAACTCTGCTTCTTCCTCTGATAGTTGTAAATCCCTTCTTTAACTGAGCTCGGCTGACTGTATAAGTTACACGTATCAATACTCGTCTGATCTAATCTGGTGGCCTAGTATTAGCTTACTTTTACTTATCGTTTTAATCTATTCTCTAATCGAACTTGACTTTAGGCGAAGTTAAACCTTAGGCGAACTTAGCTTTAGGCGAAGTTAAACCTTAGGCGAACTTAGCTTTAGGCGAAGTTGTCATCAGGCGAACTTGGCTTTAGGCGAAGTTGTCATCAGGCGAACTTGGCTTTAGGCGAAGTTGTCATCAGGCGAACTTGGCTTTAGGCGAAGTTGTCATCAGACGAACTTAGCTTTTGGCGAAGTTGTCATCAGGCGAACTTAGCTTGCAGGCGAAGTTCAACCTTAAGCGAACTTAGCTTGCAGGCGAAGTTGTCATCAGGCGAACTTGGCTTTAGGCGAAGTTGTCATCAGGCGAACTTAGCTTGCAGGCGAAGTTCATCAGGCGAACTTAGCTTGCAGGCGAAGTTGTCGTCTGCAGCTACTGTTCGTTCTTAAATCCCTTAATCACCTTCGTTTCTTAACCAAATATCTCGATTTAGGTACCCACGGGATCGTCTGACCAGCGCCTACAAACCCCAACCATCAAATCGACCTAACATCGATGTTTAAAGGGTGCGATTTAGGCATATAGGTTACGGGTTCTTTTTATCAATCGATTAACCCATCAAATCATAACCATTTTCAGTAAGATTAGCTTTGTTGGATTCGTTTTTACCATACAAACTCAGATCTATCATTTCTCAAATCAAACCGAACCTATACGAATGATTTCTAACTATAAACGTACCTTGAGCGAGTCGAACTACGAACCCGGTTAAGCCTTGATGTTGTTTTGGTCCGTCACGACGTTCCAGCACCAACAAGCTCGGGTTTTCGCCTTCGGATCTTGGTTCGGGTTGTGTGTGTTTTGGTGGTGTATGGAATATGTGAGAATGAGGATTAAATGGTGATTAATGGTATTTATATTTAGGGATCATGGGCTTAAGCCCATGGACTCTCCTTCCTTCTTTCATAACCCAGGTCCATAACCCATATCCATTACCCAACACTAGCCCGACCCATACCAACTCCTACTCTATTTATTTGTTTCCCGATAACCCGAGTAAACTTTCCCTCTATCATTAAGTAATATAATTAATATCATTTTGAAAATTTCGAGATGTTACATTTTATTGCAGTCATTAAAGTCAAAATAGTTGGTTGTTGAGTAACTGCATACTACCTGTCAAAATGGTATCCACACGCTTTGGAAACGCACGCAAGCTAATTAATTTTGGAAAATAATTACATTTATGCCTACTACCTGTCAAAAATCTTGAATATATATTTATATAATGATAGCCTACATTAAAGTTAATTAAAATAAAAAAAACTATATTTAGTACGCTTTAAAAACGCTTACTTGAAATATTGGTTGTTTTAATACTATTACTATATCTATTACGCTTTAAATACGCTTACTAGAAATACTGATCGTTTTTAATACTAACACTATATCTATTACGCTTTAAATACGCTTACTAGAAATATTGGTTGTTTTAATATTATTACTATATCTATTTGAGCTTTTTCACGAGCCGATTTCGAGTAGCTCACGAGCAACTCATCTCGTTTGCACCCCTAGTCTATTTCATTTGGTTAAGTTCAAACGTACAGACATTAACTAAATACACACATTCAAACATCAACACAGTTAATAGAATAACCAAAATAAAATACATATAGTATCATCAACACAGTTAATAGAATAACCAAAATAAATAAATAATATTTATAGTTAATAATTTATTTACATTTCATTAATATAAAAGAAAGTAATTACAAATTATTACTAGCTGGAGTCCTACCATCAGATTCCGTAGCTAAATCTACATCCATCGGATTCTCTTCCGGAGTAAGAGACGGCATGATCCTCTCCCACATGCCGTCCAATGTGTAGGTGGAGTCCTTTAGCCTTTGCAGGCGAAGGTGCACCTCAGTACGGAATGTCCCATAAGCGGACACAGCCTTGAAGTCTTCGATTCCGTTCAACTCAACGTGCACCACACGATGCCCTGGGATTCCATAACAATGCTGAAATAATCAGCAGTAGTGTACCCAAGAGGCCTAACCATTCGGTTAAGTTGTTGGTACCAGATGGTTAGAGGGTTGACATAGTCAACATACCTCACCCTTTGATTATTCTGGACGGCGCCAGAATCAAAGTGGAAAACAATGGTGAAGAAGGTGGGGTCGTAGTAGATTGGGGCATGAGTACCTGGTTCACGTACAATCCAGTTTGTCGGTGCCATAATATTTTCGGATGTGATTTGTTGGTAAAGAAGATGGTGAAGGCGATGGGTCGATTGTGATTGTGAATATTAAAGGCGATGTGGTGGAAATCGGAAACCATGAGTGGTATTTAGACACCATCATCGGAAACCGGTACATCTCTCTGACAATTTGAAATGGGCGGCACAAGGAAACTGGAAAGACAATGATTACTTAACCACTCGTCAATTCACCGTGTGGCCATTAATTACGTTTGGACATACTTAAACATATTTTAGTGTGACCATTTATCACTTATAGCCACACATAATAAGTGTATCCGTGACAATAAAAAACTTAGGAAAAATAAAACTAAACTACTCTTTGGTCACACAACCTTGTATAAGTGGCCATTAATTACATTTGGACACACTTAAAAAAATTTAAGTGTGACCATTTATCACTTATAGCCACACATAATAAGTGTATCCGTGACAATAAAAAACTTAGGAAAAATAAAACTAAACTACTCTTTGGTCACACAACCTTGTATAAGTGGCCATTAATTACATTTGGACACACTTAAAAATATTTAAGTGTGACCATTTATCACTTATAGCCACACATAATAAGTGTATCCGTGACAATAAAAAACTTAGGAAAAATAAAACTAAACTACTCTTTGGTCACACAACCTCGTATAAGTGGCCATATATTTTAAGCGTTTTAGCCACATTACCCGTGACAGTAAAAAACTTAGGAAAAATAAAACTAAACTACTCTTTGGTCACACAACCTTGTATAAGTGGCCATATATTTTAAGCGTTTTAGCCACATTACTAATAAACACAATGGTTGTTCGTCAAATTTCGCCATATTATTAAAAATGTGGCTAACAAATGTGACATTAAGTCACACAACGTAATATAAGTGGCTATATCTTTTACCTTTTAGACACATCTCTTATCAAAACAGTAGCCGTTCCTCACATTTGGCCACACTATTAAAACATGTGGCTAGTTAAATGTCACAGTTTTCCCTTAGAGTGTGGCTAATACATGTGTTTTTGGTCACATGTATCAAAGATCAAACAAATTATGACCGTAGGTCACATTTCGCCACACATTTTTATAATGTGGCTAGATTATGTCACAGTGTTTTTTCAAAGTGTGGCGAAAAGTACATGAGTAGGTATAGAATGGTCACATGAAGAAAAACATGTGTGGCCAAAACTAGTCTGGAAGGTTTTCAAACGTGGTCAATGACCTTTTAGCCACACATTTAAGCCGAAGTGTGGCAAATCACCCATACCACATGTGTGGCTAAAAGGCTATTTTCACGTAGTGTACTAAACAACGCTGACGTTTTATATATATATAGTGTACTAAACAACGCTGACGTTTTATATATATATAGTGTACTAAACAACGCTGACGTTTTATATATATATCAGACTGGTTTTAGGTACCCGTAAGAAGATCTGGACCCTCTTGGCTGCATATGGAAGTTATTCGTAAACTATTGGACTGGCATTTCGTTTATTATGCGTATTTCCCGCACTTGAACTTATTTGGTTATTGGATTATATTTTAATTTCACATTTTAAGACTCTTTTCCATTGCTACGGTTTTCATTTTAATCTCAACTGAACTATTTGCTTATGATATCGCCAACTGTAATGTCTCCCGGGTTGAGATCTTTCATTTACTCACTTTCAATTGTGTATCCATTTCCCTCCTTTTACATATCTATATGATTGAGTCCTTGGGTTTCCAAAATAATGTAAAAAAGTGCTTCAAATCATTGCTATTTGACTCGGACCTGATCTAAAAAGTCGAGGTATTTCGAATTGATTGTTGACATGGACAAAGTCAGGGAAAACCTTTGAAATTTTTTCAATATTGAACCTTAGACATATAATAGTTCCAAATCAAATTCTTTAGAAAGAAGATCTTTTGTCTCATGATAACCTCCTCCAGTCTCCTTACGAAACTTTCGTTATTGGGTTAGCCATATACTTCACATGTTTCTAGTGATTCACATGGGCATCATTAAATGATACAAGTCTTGCATAAGAATCTACAACACATTAGAATGCCCTTGTTGATGATCGTTTATTCCAACAGCATCTAGGGTTCCTCGAACAATGTGATATCGCACACCGGGTAAATCCTTAACCCTCCCCCTCTTACTATGACTACAAAATGTTCTTGTGATTCCAAATCCAGTGGTTAATCGTACTCTTGCAACTTCACGTAAGGTACAATTTGTTTTTCTGGTTGATGGTGGAAAAGTTTGCGGATAAGTCACCCTTACTGCCACTCTACAGAATCGTACATGAGATTTTCACCTCATAAGACTCCTCATTCATACGGCTTCGCGTTCAAGAATCCCCTCCCTTCTTTCACTCCGTCCTGAAGAGTAACTAGGACCAATTTAGTCACGTTTTATAGTGAATAACCAAATTCCAGTTCAAATGGAATCTTTCAACTAAAAAATTGACATGCTTAAATGGAATTCTTTTGGTTCTAATAAACCAGGAGTAATTTAATGACATGACATGAATTCAAGTCATGGGTTTTAGAATTGAGAGAGATAATTGATCGGTTAATTCAATATCAAATGAGAGTTAGCACACGATTTTGTTAATACCATCCAACTGAATCCAATTTAATTGTTTACTTTTTCAATTTCAATTAGTGAAGTTCCAAGTTCAACCAACCCATATTCAAAATATCAAGTAGATGAATAAGAATCTTGAGAGAATCTTTCATTTGTCTATCATTATAGACAATCCAATCTATATTATCTATGGAATTAGACCCTGAACTCTATTTACGATTCAGTATTTCTATATCATCATCTCTTCTTATATATAATGATTTACGTCTAGCTTGTTGTTTTTTTTTATCTTTTCGTAGAAATATTCCGCACATTTTGACATCTAGTATTTACATATACAATATATATCACTGGCAAGGGGGAATTTTTTAGTATTTGGGTATTTTTATGTATTTCAATATAAAAAATAATTGGGTTGCGCCACATATATAAAGAGTATAACCCCTAAAGAAGCTAGAGCAAGACCTAATTGAAAATGACCTTATATATGTTTACCTATATTGGAAATTATATGTTGGAATATATATAGCTTATAAGTGGTTATTCGTTGGAACTTATGCATCGTGTATGTCTAGAGGTCTGAAACTCTAAGAAACTGAAGTATACTAGGAATACGACATCTTGTGAGCTTTTGGTGGATTTTTGATTGTGAAATCTTCTTGTGAGATTGACATCAAGGTAAAAATGAGATAACCTTATGGTTTCTAAGTAGACGTGTAATGATACAACTTGTAAGGGACTGTGAAGGATCGTGTAATGACGTTCACAATGATATCTACTCTTCAATGTTACGTGCGGAATCCATAACAAGGTGAAATACACAATAAATATGTATAATATTCATATATTACTGATAGCATTACAAGTATAAAGATGATATGACAATATTACAAGTCTAGTACTTCTGAATGACTAACTGAGAACTTATAAGTCCGTTAAACTATTTGTAGACATCACAAAGCACATATATGGCGTGTATGTTTATACGAAACATAACTTATGTGTCGTATAAGACTTATACTTCGTATAAGTAACTTATTTGTCCTAAACATTACAAAACACATCCAGACAGTTATCCAATAGGTACAAGACCTAAGCGATAGGTATTTAAGTTAAAGGCTAACATGAGTTTTAACTTTCAAGTGGGTTGAAGCGATAGAAATAACAAGCTTTATTGAAGCTTTATATTTGGTAGAAAGTTAAAAATATTCATAAGTGACTTTTTGTGATGTCTATAATAGTTTTTTTTTGGATCGTATAAGTGACGTTTTGGATCTTCATTGAAGCTTTATATCTTTTCTTGGATCTTCATATAAAGCTTCAATGACGTCAACTCATTTGAAAGTTGAAACTCATGTGAACCTTTCACTTAATTTGTGAACCCTCAATATTCTTTCATTTTTAATACACTAAAACCAAACACCAAACAAACTAAATACAAACTGGAATGAAACTAAATTGAAAAAAAAAGTAAAACAAACCAAAACAGAAAACATAAATAAACCAAATGCGAATAAAACTAAAACAAAAACCGAAATGAAACTAAAAAACTATAATGAATAAATCTGAAACCAAGCAAAAAAAACTGTAAAAATTGAAAAGAAAAACTGAATAAAGTTATAATCATCTAAGACGAAACTCGAAAAAAAAACAGAAACGAAAAAAATTATAAAAACTAAAACTGACTAAAAAACAAAAACAGAGAAAACCAAAATAAAAAATAACTAGCATGAAACTTTGAAAAGAGAAACCCAAACTCATTAAAAAACACATGTATTAATAGTATAGTAAATTAAAATACGCTAAATGAAATTTAATTTAATTTTGAATTATATTAGTGGTAAGAAATTGTTAGAATTTATGTTATTTTGGGAAAGTGTTATTGTTTTAATAGAATAGTATATGTATGTTGTTTTATTTTATTTTTAATATATAATAAGTTTAAAGAATCATGCACAATGTGTTTAATAACTTGTCATTTCCTTATCTATACTTTTTGTTAATATATTACTATTATATAACATTTTCTTTTAAGGGTAATTTAATAAAATAATAGCTAAGTTTCAAAAATAATTATTCATTTTGTAGTATATTCTTAAGAAAAAAAAATAAAAAACATCCTCATTGACTTTGATGAATCATAGAAAACTAGGCTTATCACCTGCACGTTGCGCGGGTTTATGAAAGCATTGATATATAAGATCTTCGTGGGTTTATGAAAGCACTTCACGGGTTTATGAATGTGATTGCATTATAAGTTATAAGATTAGTAGTCATTTGGGGATGTTAAGTTTACAAACTGAGATGCTATTCTTAGTTTCTTATCAACAAAAGAATAAGTTGAAAAGTAATTACAAACCACATAAACCCACAACATTCATTTCGCGAACAAATAATGATGATTGTACTAATCCTTCACATTCACGTTAATTCATAACTAAAATCATATTTGGTTCAATGGTTCTACTATTGAGCTTCATGTAACTATGTAAGTAAAATAAAAGAGGAAAACCATTTAACAATGAATTGACTATTGATACTAACTAAAAACATAATATTTAAAAATATATATAGGTACATCCGGTTTCACATAATGCAAATGGTTTTTGCGTTTGCATTCTTACCCAGTGTCCAAAGACCTTGAGTTTCTACTTTTCAATCTACTTCTTTCTCTCTCTAGATTCCAGCCTCATTGGTAACAACACAAATTAACACATGCACCAAATGGTACCATCTTCCCGTCATCTTCTCTCTGTTGTGACGCCTACTGATGTTCATCATCAATTGCCGTTACTGTTGTATCCATGCAACAACCGACTCCATTGTTTGCCGTCCAGATCCTGATCGTTCATAAGACTTTGAAGATCACAGAAGGTTCGGCTCAGCGGAAGAACTCTGGTTACGCTACCTTCGTCAAAAACTACACACCACAACGTTGGACGGCTGGAAGTTCGTTGGGATGCATAATCTAACATGTGAAACGGATGGATATGAGGAAAAGGGCAGAGGCGGTCTTAGACTATGTAGTATTTTATAGTGGCAAGTTTAGTGGTATCTAATTTAATGGTTTCTTAATAACCATTTGCTGGGCTACGTCCCCTATAACACGTTTCTTACAATTACCAAAACAAACACAATGACTTAGCTGAAACAGTTGTGCAATAAAGACACGTATAACAATAGAGAGAAACACTTAGTAGAATAGATATAAGAACAAAGGTACTAATTACTAAAGTTAGCGTACACTTGATAATGTGTTTGGTCAAATGAATTATAATATATAATAGTAAGGTTAATCACCCATAAACTAATTATAAAATAAAAGTGAGGTTTAAGTGTTATTAAATAATGTTCGTTTTATAAAAGCGTTGTTATAGTATGGTTTGGTTCAAACATAAACAACGGACAGTTGCAATGGTGGTCTTGAAAAATCGCATGTCCCGGCTAAGCCTGAAAAAATATGTCTATTAGGTTACGAACTATATAATGTAAATGTAACCTAATTATTTTAAATGATAATCAAAATTTAGCAATAAACATAATAAATTCGCAAAATCATGGTATTAGAATTAGTTTATCATGGCAGTGCGATTATAAGTGTTTAGATTTTCTAAAAATATATATGTAATATCTGAAACTCTTTAAATTTTTTTGCCCCCAAAAAATGTGCCCCGCCTGCCATTACCCACCCCCAAAGCATCCTCCGGTTAGTTGCAAGTATTTTTCTTGGGGAATATTTGAAGTGGAAGGAACAACAAACAGCCCTTCGTCACTTACGTGAAGGTTCAATGTTGAAAGGTACATGACCCTAATCAATTGATGCTACCAAATGACTTGTCAAGCGTCAATTTTGAGTCACCGTGTTAACCACATCCTAATCATCAACCAGTTAAATTAAAACTCTCAAAAATTCATAGTGTATGCTAATTATGGTTGGTAATCAATCCCAATATGTAACAATAACTAGAAATGTTGCCTACAACTTTCCCAGTTACTAACGTTGTCCACTTCTTTAATCTAAATTAAAAAGAATATAGAAATGTTAATTAATTTGAACCAATCAGAGAAGATTAAAAAAATTAAGATTAATAAACACATAATTTATTTGAAAACTAATACAATCAGAATTAAGTATTAACAGTTGTGATGGTAACGTTAGGTTTTACTAAATTTTATGAGAATTCCATTGTGTTTTTCTTATAACCATTTAGGTTATTGACGCCACAAATTCATTCGATTATTTTTATTTCACATTTAGGGAAAAATTCATTATTGATGAGGAACGTATGACCCAACCTAGAACCCCTAATTTGTTTGTTTCTTTGTTTGGCCATGGGGTACAACTTGAACACAATACACCACCCTTTTGTAAATTAAAGTCATAATGTATTTTTGTGAGAAAACTAATACAACTCGTTTGATTGCATTTAACCCTTTATAAATCAAAGTCATTCATAATATATTTTTGTGAGAAAACTAATACAACTCATTTGATTGTGTTTAATCAATATATGGTTTTAGTTATATAGAAAAACTTTACAAAATGAGATTGAGAATTAATTTATTGGGGTGAAGGAAATAGATGGAAAATCGTTTTGAAAAACCCAATTAACGAATCCCTAATATTTTCTCCTAACTACGACTGAATGCTTACTTGGAGGAAATTTATTGAAAAGACTTGAAGAAGAAAACAATTGATCAATATTTGAGAATTTAAAAAAAGAAAATTGATGTTACATGCATGTAATGAAACTATTCTAGATATACTCCCTCCGTCCCTCTACAAGTGTCATGGTTTGAAAAACACAAAATTTAAGAAAGTTTGAATGATTTCACTTTTTTCTTAGCAAATTACTATAATGCCCTTGACATATATAAAAAGACAAGATTTAAGAAAGTTGGAATGATTTCATTTTAAGGGTAAATTTGGAAATTAATTAATTAAGTTTGAAAGTGGTCATTTGTAATGAGACAAACTAAAAAGGAAATGTGGACAATTTCAAAGGGACGGAGAGAGTATTATATAACGGTATTTGGGGAATAATCAATCATTGGGTAACTTTGTGCCAATAGTCACGGAAATACAGAGGATGCAATCCAGAATGATTGGTTGTAAAACATATTTAAGTGGCCTTTTAGGTACGCCATCAAATCCAAGGGCATAACTCTGAACATGTATAGGGAATTTTCGGTGAAGCGTTTAAATGCATAGAGATCAGGAAAAACAGCAACGTCGAAAATACTATGTTGAGCAAATACCGACATTTTGAGACGAGAAGTGTGTGCGTGTGCGTGCGCATATATA
>NW_027506706.1:0-43585 GCF_021521415.1 Bidens hawaiensis
TAGAGACTCGATATTAGTTCCGACACTTAGAAAATCTCCTTGTTGTTTTAGACCGCTAGTGAGAGTTTTCTGTGACGCGCATCACTTGGGTGACTTGTTTTTGGAATTATTCGCAAACAGTGAGTTTCACGTTCCCCTTTTAACTCTTTTAAACTCTTTTCACTTGGGGGAGAATACATACTCCGAAACGCTTTTAGATTTTGTTATTAGATTATATATCACTTGTAAAGACTAATTGGCAAACGAAACAACTGAAATCCTTCACACTTCGAACCGTTTAGTATTGGATAATAGCGAGTCACTGTTGAGTAGTACTACTGTGTTTGACAAACCCCACCCAACGCTAAGCTCGACTGGAGGTCGAGTGGGTGTAATTTTGGCTAACACATTACCATGGTCGGGATAGACCTGGTGGCAAGGCACATGATAAACAGTCAGCTTCGGTGTCGAACACTTAGTAATACTTGCTTTATAGGCAAGCTACCTATAGATATATAATTGATTTAACACTATCTGGTAACGCAAAACGCTAAACGCAAAACGCAAAAACGCAAACGCTCTATGTTATATAAACTTGTGAACTCACCAACCCCGTGTTGACACTTTTAGTATGTTATTCTCAGGTAGCCGAGGCGGGCGCGCAGTATAGGATCATGCATTACTTTGAACGCTTTTGTTTATGCAAACTTGTTTTTAAACTGTTATCATTAATTGGGTTTTTAAGTCGTCCTGCGTGACGCAACACTTGGCTTATGGTTTTTACGCTTCCACACTTATTTACACTTAAATGTTTTCTTGGTTTGAAAACTTTATTTATGGTTTGATTATAACTAATGATTCCGATCCTGTTAGTTCACACCCTCTGACGGTAAAACTCCGTTAGTGGATTTTGAGGGTGTGACACCTGCCTCTCCCTGAAGTGGATGTGGAAAAGCGGGCGCTAATGCAAGGAAAGGAGGTGTTGTTCGCCACTTCTGCTTCAGCTGAAAAGTTACCTTGTAGTCAGAGGAAACTCAAACGTAAGCTAGAACTGGAGAAGAGAAGATACTTTAGGTTTAGTCCTATTTCCTGGAAGTAGAGGGGAGTTCACTCACAGCCGGGGCTGCTTCATTCTCCTAAGCCTCAGAATAGACACCTTTCTGAAGCCCTAGGAGGGGAAGGACATCCCTTTCCACTGCGAACAAAGAAGACGACTATAGGATCGAATTCTCTTTCCATGGTGAACTGGTTGTCCCATACCTTCTTCCTGTCTCATATGTGTGGAACCAGGTCTTTTTCGGTTCCATCCCCCTTGAATAAATAGGGTAGGTAGGACTGGGTGAGAAAGGGTTCCCTGTTGCCAATAAACTTTCCCCGGCCTTCGATTCCCCTTACTCATAAAGGGTCTTACGGTCGGTACTAACTAAAGAAAAAGAGTCTTCTTTCTAAGAGTAGGCGTGGAGAGCTTTTTGCGGGGAAACTTGAAAGTACAGTTTGGGGGAAGACGGGCATCGACCCAACCTTATGAGAATTCGGACTATAACAGTTCCGATGAACAGTCACTCACTTTTGACAGTTATACGATTCCAGAAGATGATCTAGAATTGGGTCAATTACGTTTATTAGAAGTTGACAATCGAGGTCCTAATTGTAAGACTTTGGTATGATGTCCTTCCAACATGGATTCACGTAGAACATCGCGCCACCATACGAACATGGTATATAGGATAAAGATTAGGCCCAAACTGAAAAGTTTTGCACCCCCTTGAAATACTAACTAAAGAAAAAGAGTCTTCTTTCTAAGAGTAGGCGTGGAGAGCTTTTTGCGGGGAAACTTGCAAGTACAGTTTGGGGGGAGACGAGCGTCGACCCAACCTTATGAGAATTTAGACTATAACAGTTCCGATGAACAGTCACTCACTTTTGACAGTTATACGATTCCAGAAGATGATCTAGAATTGGGTCAATTACGTTTATTAGAAGTTGACAATCGAGGTCCTAATTGTACGACTTTGGTATGATGTCCTTCCAACGTGGATTCACGTAGAACATCGCGCCACCATACGAACATGGTATATAGGATAAAGATTAGGCCCAAACTGAGAAGTTTTGCACCCCCTTAAAATGAGTGCGTGTATATCACACCTCCTACGGTGGTTGCCAAAGCTCCGAGTGAACCCGAAATAGGCCATGGACTTGGATCTACCAAATGATAAGAGTAGCCCCCACCTCCTAAAGTGGTAAAGAAGGCTCTTTGGGGTCCTTCTTTCTATCTGACAGGAAAAATAAAAAGGAAGGGATGGTTCTTTCATTGCAAGAAGTCTAACTAGAAAAGGATCTCCTTATTACTTTGAGAAGAGAATTGTTGGTTTGACTGACGAACTACGTGGGAAAATGGACCTTCTTTCTTTTCAGAAAGCATTTTTGAAAGTAACAATTCCATTCAGTTCGGTTTCGGAATACTTTCCGCCGGGGCCTAACATCAATGGCGCAGGTTGATCGAGGCTGCAATTTATTTTGACACGTGGGAAGGGCTTACTCTACTAGTGGCTCGGCTTGGTCTCACTCCCTTCCCGTACTATTCTTCCCACTAAAAAAAGAGCGATTGAGAATCTCGAGAACCTTTCTGAACGTCTGTCTTCGCGGAGCGATTTGAAAAGGAGTATATCTTTCTTGTAGCGCCTTCCATTCCACTATTCTGATCGAGAAAGAATCTCTTCTGAACGACCAAGTCATAATGAGATTAAAAACCGATGCTTCCTTGGCCTTAGTCGTTTAGTGAATTATTAGCTGTCAAACAGTAACCTTATCCATTTAACCTTTTAAACTTTTGAAAACATCCAACTCCATGTATAACATTTTAGCAACCCTTGCTCGGAAATTGTCAAGGTGAGTTTTGCAAAGTATGCCCGGTATATTCCACATTCTCAAAGCTTAGTAGGTTATAGGTTAAAAATTAGAAGTTTATGATGAAGAACTCTTACTTGAAATACAAGATTGCTTGAGAACTAAATCACAAGAAAAATAATCAAGTATTAAACATCAAGCATGCAACCTTGCTAGTAATCAACTAAGATGCCCAAATAACATACATCTAATTTACCTACCTTGCTTGGATAATTACACTTAATCACTAACCTTACCCGGACAATTACAATTCACAAGTAATCAGTCAAGTATACATTGATGCAAAGTATGCCCAAAAAAGAATACAAAGTGTGCTAGAGATTTCATAGCACAAAGTGTACCCGGAAAATCTGTGAAATTACCCAAGTATATTAGGGGAACATCTGAACATTCAAAGTGTGCCCGAAACATAAAGTGTGCCCGGAAAACAAGGTTTGCCCGGAAACACCTGTAATTTCAAAGAAAGAAAACATATTCACACTAATCACACAGCTTGCTCGGTAGACTAAAGCTAAGTTCACAAAGCTTGCTCGGTAGATCATATGAAGCATATAAGATGCAAAGCTTGCTCGGAACAAGAAATATCTTGTTAAAAGCTTGCTTGATCACATATTCATGTTAATACTTCAAGCATGCTCGGGAAATTGAAGTGTTAAGTATACTCTACCCAGGAAGTGTAAACACTCCAAAGCATGCTCGAAAATCATAAACTTGACCAACATGGCTAAGCTTGCTCGGGAAGATTATAAAACATCAAACCTTATCCGAAAATACATATTCAACCTTTTTGAGGCAAAATGCAACTCTTTTTGAACTTAAACCAATTATCAACTTAATATTTCATTTAAGATCATTGTTTAAGAGCAAATGGTGCATTTAGAGATCAAATTTCAGTCATTTTTCTTTCAAAACAATTTATTTCTCTTACTGAAAAGATCTCAAGAATGGGATCATATTGACTAAGTAGCTTTTTCAATACTTCATTCTCAGCATTATTTTAACAACATAGATAGGTTAACAGCAAGTCTAGACTTAGCATGAATTTCATTTCCTTGGTGATATGATTAATGTTCTATTAATATGCATAATATTTAATGGATAACACATATTGTTTTCTGATGCTCCATATCTATTCTCAAGGCTTATTTGGCTTTCTCCAAATCACCCCTATTTGACTTTGACCCCCTGGTTTTGGTTTAAAAACTTTTTAATGACATAACTTATTTATTTGATGTTTCTTTTCAAATCAGCAAACATAGCGAGACCACGAATCATCCTAGTCCATAACCCTTTTCGTGGACCCAAACCTTGTACAATATGATGAATAAGAAATCGTTACATGTTCGGAAACATCCATTTTTTGAATTGTCCTTAGTGCACATCACCCTGATATCCCATAATTGTTTGGAATATCTTAAATAATCGATCTGTGTTATAGAGAATACGGTTTTTAGCATTGTCTTGTAGTTGCATGCTTGCTCTTATTAATTCCTCAGTAATCACAATCTCATGGCGTGCTATGGTGGCTTCAATTCTCCTACCTCCTGCATCATCATGTAGCTCAGTGGAATGCCAGAAGTATTGTTGATGGTTTTGATAAATAATAGGTCTTTCCGTTAATGCAACACAGATATTTGACTGTAGCAACCATCTTATCATTAATTCGACTGGGCGGTTGTCATCAGTAACTTGCAATAAGGCACACATGTTATGTTTCTTTTCAAATGGATAATTTGGTTCATCCGCCATATTTGTTCATACAAAAACATAAACATATTCAAAGTAGAAATTAGTCATAAAGTTCATATCTTTGAAAGGGTTTAGGTTATAATTTGAAGAATTAAATAAAAGAAATATCTTTAAGAACCTGTGCTTCAACAAATTATTAAACCTACAAGGAAACAGAGATTTCAGTAAATGTTGAAATTAACAATTTAAATCCACATAATCATTGTCGGAAACATTCAATTAAAGCTTACCGAGTCGGATTAAGTGGGCTGACAAATTAGGGTAGGTAAATTATCTCTAAGTCCCTCTCTAATACCTTTTTGATATTCTGGAACGAGAGCGAGAGCAATAGTGTAATAGTGGCAAGAAAGAGAAGTGAAAATGTGAAAAATATCTCTAAGTCCCTCTCTAATACCTTTTTGAAAGTGGGTCCTAAATGAATTTTGTCTTATTGTGGGAAAACGTTGTCATGTAGTTAAAATATTCAAGTAAATATCTTTTCCCTTTCAAAACCTTTCTCGTTAAAGTAAAAGCTATAAACCTTCCTCGAAAAATTTAATTCATTAAAGTTTGCTCGTTACAGAATTAATTCAAAAAATAAAAAATAAATAGAAATAAGCCTAAGTAAATAATGTGAAGGTAGCTTACACGACATACAAGATTTCTCGAGAAATAAATCACAAGACAAATAATCAAGTATAAATCATCAAGTACGCAATCTTTCTAGGAATCAATAAAGAATCCCAAAATAATTAATAAATTAGAAACCTTTTTAATTGTCAACTTTGCTCGAATTTCTGAATAACACAAATTGTGCTCCAAATTACTTAAACAATTCACACATATTCAATCAAGTGTACTCCAAATTAAAGCAAGCTCGAAACACTTTAAGAATGGAATGTGTGCTAGAGAAGAACTCTAAACACAAAGTGTACTCGAAAAGTAAAATTTTGAATTTACCAAGAATATTAGAACACTTGAAGATTCCGAAGTCTGTCCGAAATATATAGTGTGCCCAGAAAACAAAATTTGCCCGAAAACACTTGTAATTTCAAACAATCACATTCCCAATTATAAATACATATTCAAATAAAACAACAAAGTTTACTGAAAATAGACATGTAAAGCATATTCAAACACGTGTCACATAATTATCAAGTATGCTTGACAAAACTAACCTTCAGAACATCTATGTTTACTCGAAAGCTAATAGTTATCAAAGTGTACTCGACAATAACATGAATAAGTCATTTAAGTACTGAACATCACAAAGCTTGCTATAATGAGTTTAAATAGCCAATCAAAACACCTAAGTTTGCTAGAAAGTTCAAAAACCTTAAAGCTTTCTAGCAATAAAATATTCAATCACAAAGCTTACTATAATGACATAATAACCTATAAAACAACTGAGTTTGCTAGAAAGTTCAGAAACCATCAAAGCTTGCTATAATCAACATATTCAAATATATTCATATTTCAGGCTTGCTCGAAAGAGTTAAACTTCAAATAAAATAATAAAGTTTACTCAAAATAATTTAAAACATCAAAGCATTCCCGAAAAAGATAAACCTAGACCAAAATATCTAAGTTTGCTCGAAAAGCTTGTTAATCATGAAACCTTACTTGAAAATATATATTCAGCCCTATTTAAGGTGAAATGCAACTCTTTTTGTCTTAAACCAAATGTTAAAAATTTTTATCATTAATGATCATTGTTTAAGAGAAAATGGTGCATAATCAGATCAAATTTGAGTATTTATTCCTTTCAAACCATTTTCTTTCTTTATTGTGAAAAGATCTCAACATGGGATCATATTGACTATGTTATTTCTCAATACTTCATTCTCAGCATTATTATGACAGATTAGGCAGGTTAACAGCAGGTATAGACTTTGCATGAATATCATTGCCTTGGTGATATGATTAAGGTTCAATTAATTTGCATTAGACAAAAATCGATAACACATATTGTGTTCTGATGCTCCATATCTATTCTCAAGGCTTATTTGGCTTTTTCTAGATCACCCCGAATTGACTCCGACCCCTGATATTTTGTAAAACATTTTAATGATAGATCATTTTTTGAAGGTTGTGAACATATATATTGTTGGAAATATGGACCGGTCCACTTAAGTCAACGCAGCTAACCGGGTTATGACCCGTAAGAGTTACACCGTGGGCAACGAACATAAAATCCGCTTACATTAGTTATCCGGTATTGACGAATAATTAACGGGATTATTATTTATACTGTTTACAAATAATAATATCCTAAAGTTTATTTATTGGATAAATAAACAAGGACCGGACTTTAAACGAGTTAGACTTTTGGGCTTGATTAATATTATTATATGATAATATATATTAATAGATATTTAATCAAAACAAAAGATGAGGCCCATCTCTCTATCTCTCGTTTTCATACATATTTAAACTCCAAAAGGTTTGGAGAAAGATATACCTGTCTCGATCCAGGGAAACTATAGGATCTAAAAGAATATCCCAATCCTAAGGATCCATAGGATTCATTGTGGATCCAATACAAAAATAGAAAGATTTGAGCTGTTTAGTCTTCGAGTTTTTATTTGAAATTTTCTATATCTATATAAGTATGTAAAATATATGCATGTTGGATTCGGCCCAATCTATTACTAAAAAAGATTGGGCTGAATTTCATTGAAATTCAATTAAGAGAACGAACGTTATATCTTCTTATTCTTATCCAAAGTATCCGTTGCTTGGAATTTAATCAATAGTATCCACTGCAGCGAATTCAAATTTGATCTCCTTCCAAAATTCACAAGCAGCAGCTAGTTCAGGACTCCATTTAGGTGCAGCCGCAAAACCGATTCCAACATACATCGGTTTTTACGATAACCAAAACGGAAAAACGTCGCCGCCTCCTTAAGCCGCCGACCAACACCGCTTAGCTTCGCAAGTCACCGCTGTCCCATCCGAACTCAATCAACTAGTTTGCTGCAGTCTCCAAACCTATTCGCCGCCACCGCAAGCCGGGTTGTCTCTGTTCGTCACATAGCACCGTTCGTTGAACCTTGGTGTCTCAACCAGTTCTTCATTAACCGAGGTAAACTTAAATATTGTCAATAGGATTTATGTTTCTTTGGTTGTTTTGTCTCGTACTCGTATAGTTTGTAACCGGGTCATGTACGGTTCCGTTAAATGGTGATTACTTGTTTTTATATTCCGCTGCGTATTATTTTATTAATGTGATTAATATTTATGAAACCAATTTTATTAAACCGGGTTTAAAAGTTAAACCGTTGACTGATCACCACTGGAACACAACATATATATCAACATTGTGTTGAATAATCATTAAGTTTTGTTCACTTTTTTTCTTTGTCATTCTTAATAAGATAATTCATTTTGTTGACCAAATACCAACGGGCTCGTGTATGACTGGATATTCACTTTTCTGCCTATCATTCGGAAAGATGTATATTGGAACATGCATAGACAACAATGTAACTCTAGATTAAGTTTAGCAGTGTCATTATGTATATATCACCTCAAATTTTACATATCAATGACTGCACTAATTGTCTTTTTAACCTATTAGATTCATATGATTGGAAAAATAACCAATGTACTATCATTTCCCAAAGGGTTGGATAAAGCATGAACTGAATAATCTTATGAAATCCCAGCATCATATTCAACTTGCTCTGTTTTGTCAAAAATGTTTTAACCAAAATTCATTTGAAAAATTTCATTTGAGTATTTAATTTACACATAAACACATTTTAACACAAACATTTGTAACAAAAATCTTAATCATGAATAACATCATCAAAACAAGCAGACTCCACACAATACATTGTCTAACATATCCTAATAACATCATCATATCAGATTATATATATTCAAAAGCAACATAATCAAAATATCATATAAGCACACATAATGATCATTTCAAATACTTATCCTGATATCTCGCACATTAACTGATCATTAACCTAAGCATCAAAGATACCCA
This sequence comes from Bidens hawaiensis, assembly GCF_021521415.1. NCBI lineage: Eukaryota > Viridiplantae > Streptophyta > Magnoliopsida > Asterales > Asteraceae > Bidens > Bidens hawaiensis. The sequence continues at coordinate 8,612 of NW_027506706.1, forward strand.
AGTTCCACAGATAATCAATCAAAGCACACATTAGTTAACATCAAATGCACTTTCACACAATTCAAATAAATAATCAAACAACACACATCGAGACCTTCAAAAAGATAGTAAATTGGCTCATAGACACACATCATCAATTAGACTTCATTTGAGTGGATCATTCCCAGGGCTTTCGAAAGAAAGTGGAATATGATTTTATCAAGTGGCTTGGTGAATATGTCAGCCAAATTGTCACTTGTATCAACTCTCTTCATCTCAATTAGACCTTTTTCATTACATTCCCTAATGAAATGATGTCTGATTTCAATGTGCTTGGTTTTAGAGTGTTGAACTGGATTCTTAACAATGAAAAATGCATAAGTATTATCAATATAAATAGGGGTGTTTAAGAAATTCATACCATAATCCAACATTTGATTCTGAATCCATAAAACTTGTGCACAGTAGGCAGATGCAGCAATGCACTCAGCTTCAGCAGTTGAGATGGACACTGTAGTTTGTTTCTAGCACAGTCAAGACACTAGACTGTCTCCCAGAAATTGACATCCACCAGAAGTTGACTTTCTGCTCATGTTGCATCCATCATAATCACTTTCAGTATATGCAATTAGATAAAGGCATGGCTCTTTGGGTATCCTATCCCCAAATCAGGTTTCCCTTGCAAGGATCTAAAAATCCTCTTGACAGCAGTCATATGAGACATCTTTGGACTTGATTGAAATCTTGCACAAATACAAACAACTAACATAATATCTTGTCTAGAGGTAGTAAGGTACATCAAGGATCCAAATTTAGCTCTATACTCATGTTCATAAACAGGCTCCCCCTTTTCATCTGCAATCATATTTTCATTGGTTTCCATTGGAGTTGAAGTAGTTTTGAGGTCTTGACACTTGAACTTATTCAGAATGTCCTACACATACTTAGATTGACAAATGTATATGCCATCTTTCATTTCCTGAACTTGTAGACCCAAAAAGAAATTCATTTCACCCATGGAGCTCATGCAGTATTTTGAGTTCATTACTTCTTCCAATTCAATGCGCATCTGTTCATTTGTAGACCCAAAGATGATGTCATCTACATAAACTTGTAGTAGGAGAAAATCTCTTCCTATACTTTGGTAAAAGAGTGTCTTAACAATGGCTCCCCTTTGGAAACCATTAGCAAGCAGATGGTTTGATAACTCATCATACCAAGCTCTTGGAGCTTGATGCAATCCATATAAAGCTTTATTTAACTTATATACTCTGTTAGGATAATCATGGTCCTCAAATCCTGGTGGTTGTGTCACATATACCTCATCTTCTATTTTACCATTCAGAAATGAAGATTTGACATTCAATTGGAATACTCTGATATTCTTTGAGATCATAGGCTAAAAAGATTCTAATTGCTTCAAGTCTTGCTACTGGAGAAAAGACTTCCTCAAATTCAATCCCTTCTTCTTGTAAGCATCCCAATGCAACAAGTCTTGCTTTATTCTTAATAACAATTCCTCTTTCATCCCTCTTGTTCCTGAAAACCCACTTGGTTTCAATGGCATATCTGTTTCTTGGCTTGTCTTCAAGTTCCACACTTGCAAATATCTGAATTGAGCCAACTCCTCTTGCATTGCTTCTACACAACAGTTACCTTTCAATGCTTGAACAATGTTCTTGGGTTCAATTTGAGATAGAAAGCAGGAGTACCAACAAATGTTTGTAGATTCAGATGCATTTCTTGTTACTCTTTCATTGATATCCCCGATGATGTTCTCAGGTGGATGATTTCTTTCAACATAAGAGGATTGTACAATCACATCAGTAGATAAATTAGTGTCAAGCTTTGTGTCATTGAGATCAGGTTCATCAATGATCAAATCAGTTGTTGCATCATGAAATTCAGGTGCTTCTTCATTATTCTGTTGTGAGGAAGATGCACCATTGTTTCTAGTATTCAAGGTTTGAAAAAAATTTTCAAATCTTGCTTTTCTTTCAGCTTGTCTTTGAATTTCATCTTGGTTACTAGGATCTTCCTAATTCAAGCCATGATCAGCTTGAACTTCTTGATTATCTTGATTACCATGTTATTGATCTTGTCCTGGATTATGACCTTGGTCTTGATTTTGAAATTGATCTTGAACTTGTTCATTTTCAGCAAGTGAGGGATCTTTTATAAATCTGTACTCAGTTCTTTTTCCAGCAACCTTGGACCACAATTTGTCCAAATCATTCTTCTTTTCATTATTCTTCTCAATCACACTTGTTTTGTTCAAAATTTCATCAAAGTCCTCATGATAAATCTTGAAGGACTTGATTAACTTTTCAAGATCAAAGAGCCAAGAAGCTCCATCAATTGTATTGGATTGATTTTCTTTGAATATTATATCAGATGATTCAATCACACTCAAATGGACTTTTACATAGACTATGTAGGCTTTTGAGTGTGTTGAATATCCAACAAAGAAACAATCCAAGGATTTAGATTGTAATTTGTTAAGATAGTCTTTAGTGTTCAAAATTGAGCATTTGCATCCAAATGGCTTTCGAAAATTGATATAGGGCTTTCTTTTAAACAAAATCTCATAAGGAGTCTTGTTGTGACTTTTTTTGAAAAGGACTCTGTTTTGAACATAACAAGCAGTGTTGATTGCTTCTTCCTAAAAGGTAACAGGCAAGAAAACATCTGCTAGCATGATCCTTGCAGCCTTAATAAGTGTTCTATTTCTTCTCTCTTCAACCCCATGTTGTTCAGGAGTTCTAGGAGCTGTGAATTATTGAAGATTTCCTTTTGCTTTGCAAAACTCATCCATGACCCCATTCTTGAACTCAGTCCCATTTTCACTTCTCATAACTTTCACCCTTGCATGCAATTGATTCTCAACCCTTGTCACACATCCCTTAATTAATTCAACAGCTTCATCTTTGGTACTTAGTAAATAAACCCAAGTATATCTTGAAAAATCATCAATAATCACTAAAGAATATTTCTTTTTACCAATACTTGGAATACTCAAAGGACCAAAGAGATCCATGTGAAGCATTTCAAACACTTGATCAATTGTATTTATGAGTTTTGTTTTGTGAGATGACTTGTGCTGCTTACCCTTTTGACATGAAATGTAATTGTCATTATGTTTGAACTCCCTTGTAGGTAAACCAATAACATGCTCACCCGTAAACAAGTTTGTTCATGTTCTTTAACTTGACTTGACAAAGCTTTCTGTGCTACAATTTGGTTTCATTTTTAGTGGCTTTTGTAACAAAACAAGTACCTCCCCTTGAAATGGCATCTTTCATATTCAGTTCATATAGATTACCATTTCTTGGAGCCATTATCATAATCATATCTGGAGGAATCACAAAGTCAGGTTTGAGAATAAAGCAATGAGAGTCATCAAACCCAACCATAACCTTTATCACCTATTTGTGAGATGCTTAATAGGTTATATTGTAATCCTTCCACATAAATACATTATCAAAGGTAACTTTTCCGTTGGTCAGAAACCCTTTTCCACAATCTTTCCTCCATTCTCATCACTACCAAATGCAATTGGGCCTTCAAACTTCTCTTCATAATTCACTAGTGACCTCTTGTCACATATCATGTGCCTGGAACATCACTGTCCATATACTATACTTCATTGACTGGTGTGGACTGTTCCGCACAATTAAAAAATTGATCAGTTGGATAATGAAATGCAAGCTAAATCAACTTGCAAATCATCATTGACATGGACAATTGTTGCAATGCAGTTGGGAAAAGGTTTAAGATCCTCATAAACTATTTCACACGTATCATAATCATCTTATTCATATCCTGTGTCACTTGTACTTCCCACATATAAATGATACTTTTGCATTCTTCTATCACATAATCTTTCTTCACACTTGGTGCAACATATTCATTCCTTGGCTTCTAAAGGAATCCATAGGCATTTTTCAACAATAATTTTTCATCACCATTAAGTTCTCTTGGTTTCTTCCTTGAGAACACAGCCTTCGTACTATTCTTTTCTTCTTTTGGTGACCTTTCAGAATCGTCATACTTAACTGACTTGGTGTCTTGGTTAGGAAAAATGCTTAAAGGTTGTGTATTCTTTCTCACAACATGTTCAGATTGATAGGAAGTGTGTTTCTTTTCACTTGGTGGACTTCCTTCTTCTCATCAACATTACTTTTGTCTTTCACATCTTCACACTTCTTTCCTTTTCCAAAACCTTTCCCTAGAAACTTTCACTTGACTTCCCTTTTTTAAACCTTTCACTTGGTCTTGAGTTTTGAGGCAAATAAAGTCAATTTAGAATGGGACAAATTCTACAATCTTGATGTCCTTCCTCTCAACTTTTCTTTTCACAAATATTATTCTTTCCAATCTCATTGGCTCATTATCCAAATTTCATTTGTACCTTGACTGCCTTCTTTCATATTCTTCTAAAGTTTCAACTTCTCCAATGTCAAATAGTTCTTGACTTGAGAAAGCAGGGTACAATGGGAATGAATTGCTCATTAACAGCAGTTTCATTGGTCTTTTTCTTGTTGTTGTTCTTTATCTTCTTCAAAACCTATTTGCCTGGTGGCTTTACAGCATTATAAGTCACCTTAAATTTTTCACATATGTCAAATGTGACGTGTTCTCTTCTCATTTGTTCATTATGTTTCTTCATCTTTGGTGTGAGTGGTGGTAACAATAGAAGTATCTCAATTGAGCTTGGTTTTCCCTTTCTTTTGTCCTTGAAATCACCATCACTTGAGCATTAAACACTAGAATCACTCAAATCATCCACATTTAGACACTCTTCATCAAAGTCATCTTTTGAGACTTGAATTCCTACTTACTTTTCAACTTTCAACCTTTCCTTTACAACAAAACCTCCATGCTCATTCACTTCAACCAAACCATAGTTTTCAAGAAATTTTCCTGTGTCTTTAAAAACATCTCTGAATTGATTGAGGTATGCTTCTCTTTTCTCCTTGTCAAACTTTAATGAGTAGTTGTTGTTGAAAGGTGGAGGAACAATGTAACATCCTACTTTCGATAAGAAATAATAAAATAAACTACGTTATTTTATAGTGTGTCGCTTATCGGTTTAGATAAATAACTAGTATAAGGTGGGCTTGGACTTTAGAAAATGGAATAAGAATATTGAATGGGCCTTGGGACCATGAGCTAAAGGGAGTAAAAATACCCCTTAAACCCTAATCCTTTCCATTTTTATCCATCTCTACACCATAGACACCATCAAAAACACATACAAACACCATCCCTTATCTCGAGCCAAGATCCGAAGTTGAGAACCCGAGCTTGATAGTGTTAGAGCGTTGTGACAAACCAAGCCAACATCAAGACTAGCCCGTCTTCGTAGAACGATTCGTTTAAGGTACGTTTATAACGTATACTAGTTCGTCTAGGTTCGGATTTCATTTAGTAATCATAAATCTGTTTGAGTACGTTAAAAACGAATCCAAAACCACAAATCCTACTTAAATCCGTTAACGTTTGATAGGTTAATTGTTAACCTAAAGAAACCGTATTATAGATGAATCAATCGCACCCTTTAAAACATAATATTTGGATGTATGGATGATTAGGGTTTATTGGCGCTGCTAATACGAGTTGATTGGTACCAAATTCATGTTATTTCGTTGAGATTTGACGTTCAATAGCAGAATCTGTTGTTGTTGACTGTGTGTTCTTATTGATTTTGACTTTGACCTCTAAGTCAAAGTTTGGATAAGACTGAGCCCATTCGTTATTATAAAATAATGAATCAGGTGATTCGATACTCACCAATTCGTTATGATTTAGGTAACGAATCAGGTCATTCGTTACCCGCCAATTCGCTAAGTTAAGATAACGAATCAAGTCACGTCAAGATAACGAATTAGGGAAACGAACTAGGATCAAGAATCAGGTGATTCTTTACTCATCAATTCGCTAAGTAAAGGTAACGAATCAGGCCATATTCTGATAACGAATTAGGCCACGAATCAGGCTATGTTCAGATAAAGAATTAGGCTTAATTCATTATAGCGAATAAGTGGGCAAATTAGATAATAATTTCAAAATCCTAATGGAAAATGTGTTAAGACAGTTAACGAAAATAAAATTTTTCTAACCTGACCTGGCAGCTTAACCCTAGCCAGGGGCACTGCCCCTTGAACCCCGCTAGGGGCTGCCATCCCTAGAACCCGCTTCTAGGGGCGCTGCCCCCAGACCCCCGTTCGTTGAGGGTAATTATTAAACTAGAAACACGATATTAGTAGTGATAGTTAATTGAAACGTGTAATTGTTATACAGTTAGTCGCGCACAGCTAAGGAAATGAATAACCATTAACGGTGAACGTAACTGAGTTCAGGTGAGTTTCTAGCCCCATTTCCTTGTTATGTTTTCGGGGATGTGTTCATACTCGATGTGATAGTTAATACACTTACCTTAAATGGTAAGTGTATGCCATGTATGATTTATATGTTAATTATGTATATCTTTAATGTGGATGAAAGCTTGTCGGTACGTGAACGATCTTCGGATATTGCACGTATTGACAAGGGAAGTTTGTAAATAATAGATTAATGTGTATGATATATATATGTACAACATATAAATATGTATGGATAAGTAAATAATGTATATGTATGTAAAGACAGAATGTACGAAGACGAAGAAGTAAGAGATCAGACCCTAATAATATCTAAGATAGAGAAGAAAGGGACCAGGCTCTAATAATATCTGAGATATAGAAGCAAAGAGGGATCAGACCCTACTAATATCTGAGATAGACAAAAAGCGATCGGACCCTAATAATATCAGAGATAGACAAATGAAAGAGGGATCAGACCCTAATAATATCTGAGATAGAAAAGGAAGGGATCAGACCCTAATAATCTTTGAGATAGAAAGGACGGTAATTATGTAATATGAAAGTAATAAAGTATGAACGTATGTATGAAGTTATGTAATGAAAGTAAGCTAGTAAAGTAATTAGTATGTATCATCGGATGCATAATTGAAGGTAAGTGTATGTATGGTATGATGTGTGATTAACTAGAACTCACTCAGTGTAGCTGACTTTTAGTATGCACGCAGGTGAGTAGGATGAGATAGCTGGCTTGAGCGGGAACACATGACGAAAAAATAAGTGTCTGGCATCTGAAGAAGCAAGTTGTTTTTATGTAATGTTAAGACAAGAATGTTTTAAGACAAGTTATGAAATATTATTATTGTAATGTTATGAAACTTTTATATTCCGCGTAAAATTTTAATTAACTCTGATATTTATAACTGTGTCATCTAACGTCCAAAGTAGGGCACCGGTAATGGGGCCTTACAAACAACCATATATTTTTCTTCTTCTTTGATCTTGTTCAGAATGCCACAAATATTTCCAATTGGTACAAGATTCTTCAATAATTCATTCTCAACTTGGAGTTTGGTATGCTTCACCTTTTCATCCATCACCATTTTCTTCAAACCTTCAATTTCAGTCACATACCTTGACTGTATTCTGTAACTGTCCATGCAGTCTTGTTCAAGGCATTTGATTCTCTCTTCATAGGTTACATCAGTTGATTTATACACATTTACCATACTTTGCTTTTTGAAACATTCACTTTTAAGCTTTCCTACCTTCAATTTTAATGATTCAATGGTTTCAAGTAATTCAAGTTTTGAGTTTGAATGTACCTAAGTTGAAACCATAAATGTAGCCTTATCCTTTTCTATTTCATTGGCATGATCACTCCATGCAAATCCACCTTCTTGTTAAGCAGCAACTGCCACATTACCTTGGTTTCTAGGTTGATTGTTGACATTGTTCTTGATGTTGTTTTTGTGAGCTTGTTGAAGGTTATGATTGTTGTTTCTTTGGAAATTCTGAAACAACTTGTTGGTTATTATGTGGTTGTTGGTAGTGGTTGTTGTTGTAGTTTTTTTGTTGCCCTTGCTGAATATGATACTGGTTTCTTGGTTGTTGGTTCTGATATTGATTGTTTTGGAATTTCTTGGTTGATTGCATTCCCTTGCAAAGTGTTCTGGTTGTTGACAGTTATAGCAAATTGCTTTAGACTTGTCAAACCTAGACCTTCCAATCCTGTTAAATAACCTTTTGCTTCTAAGTGCTAGCATAGCATCTTTTCACTTTAAGTACATGTCCTCCAGATCATCAGCATCAATTTTCTCAACATCATCTTGAACAACACTGGTATTGATCATGTTCTTGGCAACAAAATCATTATATAAGTCTGTGAACATTGAAAACAGGGCTTGATATTCATTTCCTTGCCCAATATTACCACCAATATAAGATGTGTGCCCACTAGCCATTGAGGTTGTGTCATTGTCACCAATCAGCTGAGCATTGAACCTTGACTAGCCACTTTGATTACTTGAACTTCCAGCAACAAAGCCGCTTGGAGTGTCACCACCATGTTCACTTAGTTCTTCAATGATTGGAATTTGTTGTTGGTTCTTCACAGACAGGTTTTCCATTGGAGCAATGAGTGCATTAGACACTTGAAAACAAGGTTTATCTTCTTTTATCATCTCATTATCAATCATATCAATCTCTGCCGCTTGAAGAAAGCAAATTACATCATCAAACTTAAGAGCATCATAATTTGGTTTCTGCCTGATAAACTTGCTTGCAATGTACCATTCTTATGACATAGATGACAGTAGCTTTGTATTCAAGTCAGAATCAGTGATCACATAATAAGTTGTCCTAATATCATTGACTATTCCCTGGAATCTCTCCAATACTGACTTCAGCCTCTCACCATCTCTATATTTGAATCTATCAAGCTGCTGCTTATGTCTCTCCTTCTTAATTTTCTTTAATTCTGAGTTGCCTTCAAACATTTCTAGTATGGCATCATACGTGGCTTTAGCAGTGGTATGGTGACAAACCTTTGTCAGAATCTCCCAAGATAACCCTAACTTCAACATGTCAAGAGTTCTATCATCAACATTTCTCATTCTTACTTCAACAACCTGGTTTTTTTTTGTTCCCTCAAGCACATATGGTCTATTTTTGATAGTGTTCCACATTTCAACATCATTATAACAGACAACTGCTTTAATTAAAACATTCCATGTTATATAGTTCTCATGTCCATACAATCTTGGAATTTTGTTAGTTGATACTTCTTGCTCCTCATAACCAGAAATCTTTTTGGTATTTTGTAAGATAACTTTGGAAACAAAGAAAAATTTTGCAAACTTAAACAAATTTAAAACACAGTTTTGAAAATCACTCAGATCTATAGTTGAAATCTTCAGATCTGATGTATCCGGTCAGATTAGACAAGATCTAGAGTAAAGATTAAAACTTTAATGTTAATAAGAGAATGAAAACACCGAAATATAGTAGTTCTAGAAAGAAATGAAGAACAGGACAGCTGATGTCACAGATTAATGAAATAGTGTTCTGCTGACGTCATTCTTTTTCTTCAGATCTGGAACAGCTCTTCACCCAAACAACAATAACAAGCTCTGATACCACTTGTCGATCCTGTATATATATCACTAAATCAATCACACACTAAATGTTGCAACCCACACCGTTAAGTGTTGACAAGAAGGATAACTTTGACACTCCTTAAATTATGACATTTTTCATACCATCACTAAACTTTATTTCTTTATGTTAATTCCCTCTAGATTAAATTTTGTTAAATTTCATCACAATGAGTACAACATAACCCCTCACATGCACGTTACATTGCATATAAGTAATTTATAGAAATTATTCAACCATCGGATGTTATCCGACGGATACGAGCGTTGGTGATAACTTGTTAAGCAACTTCGACGCGTTTAACGAATCTATAAGGTTTGATTTTATGTTATACAAATATGTTTTGTAGAATATTAAAAATGAAGACAAATTAATTCTTCGAGCGTTTATTATTATTAATATAACAAATCGATTTCATTAAATATCACCGACACAAAAGTATACAAATATTTATGACAAAAATAATAAATATGCATGAGAGAATAATACAAAAATGTATATTTATGTTCTCGTCTACGAGATTAAAACAGTATTTTGCTCGATTGTTATACTCATACAAACATGGGTTTCTAAAAAAAATTAATTATGGACAACGATATATATATATACATATATATATATTCGTTGGATACGTATATGAGCACACAATGTTATACACTAAGTACACGTGATCTCATTTAAATACACGTACTTTAAAACTTGAAAATAACCCAAAAATTATAACCAACATGTAGCTAGCATGCTACTAACCAAAATCAGATAATCAAGTAATACCATTTAACACGATCCAACCTTTTGCTTATGATTAACATGTTTACAACATTGATACACACATTTCATGAGTTGTGAATATAATTTTCCATATTCATTGTATATTAAAATGAATACATCAAATCTACCACATCCATGCTTGTCGATTTCTATTATGCTAGAACAAAATAATAATAATAATAATAATAATAACAATTGTATTATCAAGAAGTTCAAAGAAGAAGCACGTGAGGGTGCAAAAGTCAATTTTCATCATCAAAATATATTCTCAAATATGATAAAGGGTGCAAAAGTCAATTTTCATCTTTCCCCCATGTTTATGACCATGACCAGAAAACCCAACCATCCCCTTGTTTCAAGTCTTTCAACCTATCTATATCCATCAATCATCTACACCATACTCCATCTCTATTATTCAACAAACAAATAAATATCTTGACAAACCTCTCTATCAGTCTATCATGAACACCAACCCAACTTCATTTTCCCTCAACCAATATTATAGTCAAACTCCACATACACACATGATTTATTCAGTTGAAGGGCCATACTTGTATCCATCTTATAATTAAACATAAGAAGAAAGAATCATAATACACACTCCAATCCTACAACAACAAACTTCAACCTCTCTCTTCTCTTTTCTGGTTACAATCGGTGCCACCCAAAGAGACCTCACATAGTCACATTTCTCCATTTAGTATTATCACACCCATATAATTTATTATTTGAAGATATTTCAAGAACAAACAATGGGTTAGGAGCTTTAAAGAAGGTTTATCAAGTATAGAAGTGGATTCCTAGCTCAAGATCTTCTACTTTCTTCTACTCTTCTAATCTATCTTTTATGTACATATAAATTATGTTTATGCTAGCTTATCACCCAACAATCTAGATGAACACTAATATGTTTAAATAAACCTTAAATATATGAATCTAAACAAAATGTGCATGAAAAATGATTGGCGATTTGAAAGAGTAACTAAATGTTGGTATAAAAAGTAAGTATGAATATTTTACACAATACAAAAATGTTAGTTGAGTTAATGATATGTTAATAAGGTTTGCAATATTCGAATGACGTTAATAAAGTGGGGTTATGGTTAACACTTGGTTAAAAAGGTAACATATATAGACATGAGATATGTTGAACATGTAACTTTACATGACTAAACATGTGTAAGAAATTTTGATGAGAAAGTATGTTTAAATGAGCACACGATTTCAATACAAATAAAATATTTTTTTTAATGTACAGACGCATGTATAAATATAAATAAAGAGAAACGTGTTTTATAAGTTTTTGAAGATGATTTTAAATAATATCTATATAAATATTTATCGTTGAAAAACGACAAAATATAAATATTATTAACGACATGGTAGCGAAGAAACGAACTTAATAAAATATATGTTATGGAGAAATATATATGCTAGACGTAAAAATAATAGTTTTTACGAGTTAAATGGCTGAAACGGTATATTTAGGTAGTTCAGATAGTTATGAAAAAAATATAGTTACATTATATTTTACAACCAACTAGTAATTTCACCACGCGTTGCGGGGAACTGTGACGATCGATTTGAATGTTGAAACCGAAACATAAGATTGGTGGTGCCCAAGTCAATCACCTATGCTAATGCTCAACTTGTGATGCCATATGCCATGAAAGAATAAAGTAAAGCTACATTAATGTCAAATTATCCCTATGCAGTTGCAACGTGTGAAGTTTATAAATTGATACAAAACACCAGAGATAATAAAAATCATATACAACGAAGTCCATCACAATGGTTTTTTTATTCTTTTTTCCTTTTTGAACCAGCCATCACAATGGTTTAACTCTCAATTTTCAATGCCAGCAACTAAAAAACAATTCATATATCCACACACATTCACAACCACATATATAAACAAATAATGTTAGATCTATTTAAAATCATATATCCCAGAACTGAAGTAAATCTACTTTGCGGAGATAGAATATGATGCATTGGTCAGGTTCATCATGGTCTTTAAACACCATTCAATTCATGAACACCATTCAATTCATGAACACCACATTCAACATATAACCCCAAATGTGAAAACCGGATGCTCAGATCGATCAGTGTCGAGCAATCATAAGAAAAACAAACCCAAGACTCAAAGCCCCCATTGAAGCCATGAACCCATCGAACAAACAACACTCAGCTCTAAACTTTCGAATGAACTCAAAAGTCCATGCATAATGCATTTCAACAAAACCAACATTATTAATAGAGCGGAAGCTTATAGGTAGAAACCCCAAACTAAACTATTGAGATGGAACCCGTCAACAGTAACCTCCATACCACCGCCGCGTAGGGTTCCGATTTCGAACTATCGGAACCCGGCAACAATAGAAATTGGCTGCAACACAAATCAGAAGCACACACCCCGTCAAACCACTGTCAACACCACACCACCATCACCTACGGTTCCGATACGGGAAATGAAGGTCGCAACAGTAGAGATCGAGGTCGTAACCGTCAACGTTGTAGCTTTGTCTCCGGCATGGCCGACCTCCTGAACAATATCCACCACCATCTTGGGATCCAACCAACGACATTGATTGAAACGCCCAACAAAACCACTACGGCAAAAACCAAAGATAGACCGATGCCGGTTGTGGAGGACGGCATGATAGAGGTGGATTCAACGGAGAGAGAGAGAGACATAAGAAAAAGAAAGCAGGTAAGCATGCAGTAACAAATACATTGAGTATAGAAGAGGACACGTGCAAGGTGATGATACACGTCTTTCATAACCAAGTGGGTACAACCTCATAAGTTGAAAGAAAAAATTGGGAAGCACAATTCTTCCGGTTTTATTATTATATAAATATTAATCTTTGAGTAACAAAATAGATCACCTAGAAATAAATATAATTTTTATATTTATTTGTTATTCGACAAAAAGAATCGGTTATATATAAATAAACCGACACCTTAAACGAAACGATTGGTTGGTGAAAGCAACCGACACCATAAACGAAGTGATCACTTAGTGAAAGAAGCCGACACAACAAATGAAACGAGCGGTTGGTGAAAGCAACCGACACAATATAACGAAACGCCTAGTTGGTGAAAACAACCGGCAAGAACAACTAAACTTCTAGTTGGGTGAAAGCGACTAGCATAAACCGACTTGCGAGTCGATAACGAACTAACTGACCTTACACGTTTAGGACATGTGAAGGCGGCGAACGGTGATTAATCAGAAATTACTAGCAAAATGACCACTGAAAGGTGAGTTTCAGTACCCCCTTTTCACGGTTTTAATTTTTTATTTATTCGGGGGTGGAAAATATACACAACTGCTTTTATATACGATAATTAGAAACAAAACACATAATCCTTATGCGAACATGAGTTGAACTATGTAGTGCTATAAGTCCCTTGCTTGCATACTATAACCATTAGCTAACAGAGTTAGCCACATGAATATACGAATAGTACTATTGACGTTGACATTTCCCTTTACTGTTAGGTTAGTTGCGCTAACCTCCGATATTGCATCAAAATAGGGTGCGTATATTCCATCTGTGAGATTTGAACAGGGCAAAAGGATATAAGTCGTGGTTTGGTTATTGGCTCAGGGTTCATCATATTAATTCGTAGATTTAGCTAGTCTACGGAGGATCATCGTATTTGTTTCAACAGATTATCATATACTTATTTGTGAACTTATTCAACGTTTTATGAATAATATGATTTCATATCGAGACTCAAAACCTGTGAACTCACCAACCATTGTGATGACTTTTTAAACGTATGTTTTTCTGGGAATTAACAACACTCATAAGGAATCATGAAGACGGGACCACAATGCATAATTAAGATACCTTTTTGGAGGATTTTGCTTGTATAACCCTATCGATGTTTACGGTCATATACGAGAATTCTCCTAACTGTTTTCAACAAATTTTTTTTCAAAATATGTTCTGATTTGTAATTTTTTTTAATAGTATTGGTATCCTAATACATGTATGTTGGCGATAATAATATCCTTACGGTATACATGATGTCACTCGCCCGTACTTCCGCCTTGGCAGGGTGTGACAGATTGGTATCAAAGTCATTGGTTATAGCGAACTAGAAGGTCTAGTCTATAACTGGTGACTCAAATAAACGTTTTCATTTCATGCACACAAATTTGCATAATATATACTACTTTGTACGAATAATGTTGTCCCATGGATTTCGTCCTCCTCATCTACTCACACTACGTTTCCCAAAACTATAACCATCACTCTCCTAATCACTGCCATCTAACAAGTTGCGACACGCTAGTCTTGGAACTCGCACTAACCACCCTTGCCGACAAGCAGTGGGACCCACACCCGAGTGATGACTTCAGATAGTTTTTCTAACCGCCTAGGAGCCAGAATGACTAGGCAGCCTTAATGTACCCTTAGGGTATAATTACCGAAAACTCCAGTAATGGGAGTATTGAATTGATACAACGCTACCGTAAAAGAAGTAATGATTAAGAAAAGTTTTGCGATATTGCACAACTTAAATGGCAAATAGGATACGCGATCGTATGGTGCACCTGGAATACATGTGGCCGTATACCGCCAAAGAGAAACCCGCGCCAATATTCATTTTAATCTTATGTGAAGACGTAGAGGCTAACATACGTGAACTCGAAGATTATTCTTACGGTGTTCAAACTAAATCATTCTTGTAACATCCAATCTTGAGGGACGTATCTAGAGGACTCTTCCTGATCAATCTATCCCATACAACTTAAGCCTCTAATTATTCAAAATGATTTTTTTTTGTCCATAACGAAGTTTAATCATGTGATAATGCAACTAAGTGGACGCGTCCGTTCCCATAAAAGTAAGCTTGAATATGGAAGACACTTGGGTGACCATCCAAGCAAATTATCATTACGGGTTGACACGTAATCATAATGTGCAATGCATGAGAATCCAATTGGAAGTTGTAGCTCAAGCATATGTTAAAATTATTCCAAATTCATAAATGAAGATTATCTCTCCTAGAAAAATAAACGCCCGTTAGGGCAACAATGATTACGTCTTATGCTACCTCGATCTATCGTTGTTTAGTTGAAATATTCGACATTTCACCGTTATTATAGCCGGTTAAAACGGTACCATTAGCAACAGAAATGGCCATGTACTCTGTTAAGATTATTCATTCGACTTTCGGGTCTGTGTACCCAAGCCAATTTCGAAAATGATTCATGACGCATTAATACGATGTGAAGTGACAATATTCAAATTTCCCTTTCATAACCTATGCCTCCATTACTTTTGCGCGTGTTCCCTATTATGACACAAATAACTTGGTGACTCCACTACCTCATTCCATCTGCCGTTTATGAATGATTTCTAGTAATCTTACTCTAAAATCGAGTAACTCGTTTTCTATATGGCTAAAGCGTTGCTGACACTTTACATTAGAATTTTTCTTATCACATTTGTAATGGAATCTCACTCTTGAAATAAAACTTTTCGTCAACGCTTTCTAGTAGCTTTGTAGTAGCCGGAACCCTTTAGGAACGTGCAATCGTTACCATAGTCACTGGCATAGACTTGAAATATGCCTACCGCTAAATATGTACCTTGCTTCCGTAAGAGCATTTCACCGAGTGTTGAACTGTCCAATACACACATGTTGTTTCCGTCATCTTACGCATTACATCGATTTCGATAACTTTCACTTCCCTTCTTGACGATTGTGGTTTGCTACATGTTCCTTGTGTTTATCATCATTCCTCCAACGTTCTTTAATTATCGGGTTTAAAAAAAATACAAATCGCTTGGACGAAGTTTTGATTGATAATTATTGATAAATTGCTTCATCCGTTATGATAATAGGGCCACCGTATGTCATCGTGGTGATCGCAAAGTGTTCATACCTAAGTGATAAGTGTATGCATTTATCCTAAGTGATAAGTGTATGCCATATGTGATATATGTGATATGTATGAATGATTGCTTGATGGTACGTGAACGATCTTCGGATATTGCACGTACCGTCAGGTTGTAACGCTATGTATAAGGTAAGTATGATATGTATGCTTATGTGTATGAACGTAATAAAGTTAATAAAAGAAGGAAAAGATGGTTGTATGGTTACGAAAAGGGTACCGAGCCCTAATAATACTCGAGGTATGATGTATGGTTGTATGGTAACGAAGAGGGAATCGAACCCTACTAATATTCGAGAACTAGGGACCAGACCCTTATAATATCTGTGATGTTAGGGACCAGACCCTTATAATATCTGTGATGTTAGGGACCAGACCCTTATAATATCTGTGATGTTAGGGACCAGACCCTTATAATATCTGTGATGGTAGGGACCAGACCCTTATAATATCTGTGATGCTAGGGACCTGACCCTTATAATATCTGTGATGCTAGGGACCAGACCCTTATATTATCTGTGATGTTAGGGACCAGACCCTTATAATATCTGTGAGGTTATAGGGCGAAAGGCTCTTTAAAACGTATGATTATGTATGTAAAGAAAGTACGAAGGTATGAATGAAAGTATATGCACTTAGGTGTGTATGAAAGAAATTTAAGAGGTTAAGTATGAAATGTAAGAATGTATTGTATGATTATGTGATTAACTAGAACTCACTCAGCGTAGCTGACTTTTAGTATGCACGCAGGTGAGTAGGATGAGGCAGCTCGCTTGAGGAGACACGTGGCACTGAATAAGAGGCTGGCATCGAAAGACTCAAGACGTTTAAGTTTAATGTTTCGTTTATTTTGAAAGACAAAATGATGTTTTAAGACAAGACGTGTTTTGTTATGAAATGTTTTATGAAAGGTTTTAAATTCCGCGAATGTTTTGATTAACTCTGATATTTAGAACTGCGTTTATGAGTAAATCCAACACGAAAGTAGGGTTACCGGTGACGGGGCCTTACAAGTTGGTATCAGAGCAAAGTTCGAGAGATTTAAGCATCCTACATGCTTTGACTCGAACAAAGAATGGGATTTAAGTAAGAAAAGAAAGAAGATGCCAGTTCAAGAATGCCATGTGTCGCTCAAGCAAGATCAGTAAAGGTAAAGTGTATGATTAAATGATATATGTTAATGAGAAAGAAAAGATACGTGAACGGCAGGGATAGGAATAATTGATTGTTTGATTTGACTAACTGCTTAAGTAGAACCAGCACAAATAGACTCATAAAGGGAAGTGTATAGGACACGGAAAGCAACGTGATCAGCTAGTCACAGCTGGCCACTGTTATTACCTGTTAGCCTTGCTATCCTTGTACTAAATAGTTCATTGAGTGATGATGTTTGTGTTTTCCCTTTTAGAATACTAATGGCTGGAGCTGGAGAATTTGTTGGAACTGGGGGTCGCACTGGACGTCGTGGCAGGCCTCGTCTTGTCCGGCAACCCTCGGTAGAAGAAGCTTCCCACACCGAAGATGAAGGAAGCGCAGCTGGAGGAGACCAGAACAACAACGAAGAGGTTCAACTTAGCCCTGCAGTTCAAGCAACCATTGTTCAAGCTGTAGTTGCTGCTGTGAAGAACCTGAATCCCGAAAGATCTGTTGGAAGCCTGTGAACAAACTGCTGAAGGGGCAGGTGGTGATGGTGGGAAGGATGGGGGAGGAGAAAGAGAGGCCTCGAGTGAGGATAAGTCTGTGAAGGTCGATGACAGGAAAAGAGGCCAAGATGGGTGCAACTATAAGTCCTTCAAAGGATGCGTCCCGCCAAAGCTGACTGGTTTGGGAGACGCAATCGCTACTCTCCAATGGATAACCACTATGGACAAGGTTATCCGCATTAGCGAATGCCGTCCCGACCAAGCTGTGGGTTATGCTACTCAGTCATTTGAGGAAGAAGCTATGTATTGGTGGGAAAGTGTGGAGCAGAGAAAGACTAGGGATGAGATCAAGGCGTTGAGATGGGACGATCTGAAAGAGTTGGTGATGAAGAAGTTTTGTGCAGATGCCGAGGTTGAAAGGACGGAGATGAAGTTCCTGAATTTAAAGGCCGGTACGATGACGCATCGTGAGTATACTACTGAATTCAACCGACTTTCTAGGTTGGTGCCTGATATGGTTGACACTAAGGTCCAAAGAATCAAATGTTATGTGAGGGGATTGCCACAAAAAGTCCGCATGTTAGTCAGGGCAAATAAACCTGCTACTTTTGACTCTGCTGTTGAACTTGCGGAAGTGGTTTACGCTGACCTGGCTGAGGACGATGTGGTGGTGGAGGAAAAGAAGGAGAAGAAATGGGCTACCTCTGCTAAGCGGTCTGGCGAGATGGTGACAACAACTGATGAGAGGAAGGCCAAGGTTGGGAACAAGGATGCATGTAAGACGTGTGGGCAAGTGCACAGGGGAGAATGCAGGACTGGGACAGACAGGTGCTATCGGTGTGGAAAGAGTGGGCATTATTCTCGAGAATGCCCTGATCGTCCAAAGTGCTTCAAATGCGGAAAAGCTGACCACATGGCTAAGGATTGCAAGGAATCAGGGGCGGGAGGTGCGAAAGGATAAAGACTTGGGGAAACTGCAGAGAGGAACACTTGATGAATGAATAATTGCTCATGCAATGGTTTTATTAAGTTACTTTTGCTTAAGGACTTGTTTTGTGTTAAGGTTTAAAACTTTTGTTTATCAGTGACGTGTAATATATTGAGTTTGGTTATGAATGATTATTATGCTATGATGAGAGGTTGTTTTAGACAATAGTGTTAAAAGTACTAATCGAAGCCTTGAAAGGATGAGATGAGTCTTGGTACATCGAGGGTCTCATGGACGAGCTACCTTAAATAGCTAAAACACATGACCACCATTCGATGGCTGCAAAGTCGGGAGTAAGAAGGATAACCCAGACGGCAAAGACGATTCGATAAAGTGTGTAAATATAAGAAGTTTTCCTTTTATAGGGAATAAGTTTGGTTTCGGGGACGAAACCTCTTTAAGGGGGGAAGACTTGTAACATCCCGAAATTTCCAAAATTATATTAATTATATTACTTAATAATAGAGGGAAAGTTTACTCGGGTTATCGGGAAATAAATAAATAGAGTAGGAGTTGGTATGGGTCGGGCTAGTGTTGGGTAATGGATATGGGTTATGGACTTGGGTTATGAAAGAAGGAAGGAGAGTCCATGGGCTTAAGCCCATGATCCCTAAATATAAATACCATTAACCACCATTTAATCCTCATTCTCACATATTCCATACAAACACACCCAAAACACACACGACCCGAACCAAGATCCGAAGGTGAAAACCCGAGCTTGTTGGTGCTGGAACGTTGTGACGGACCAAAACAACATCAAGGCTTAACCGTGTTCGTAGTTCGACTCGTTCAAGGTACGTTTATAGTTAGAAATCGTTCGTGTAGGTTCGGGTTGATTTGAGAAATGATAGATCTGAGTTTGTATGGTAAAAACGAATCCAACAAAGCTAATCTTACTGAAAATGGTTATGATTTGATGGGTTAATCGATTGATAAAAAGAACCCGTAACCTATATGCCTAAATCACACCCTTTAAACATCGATGTTAGGTCGATTTGATGGTTGGGGTTTGTAGGCGCTGGTCAGACGATCCCGTGGGTACCTAAATCGAGTTATTTAGTTAAGAAACGAAGGTGATTAAGGGATTTAAGAACGAACAGTAGCTGCAGACGACAACTTCGCCTGCAAGCTAAGTTCGCCTGATGAACTTCACCTGCAAGCTAAGTTCGCCTGATGACAACTTCGCCTAAAGCCAAGTTCGCCTGATGACAATTTCGCCTGCAAGCTAAGTTCGCCTGATGACAACTTCGCCTAAAGCCAAGTTCGCCTGATGACAACTTCGCCTAAAGCCAAGTTCGCCTGATGACAACTTCGCCTAAAGCCAAGTTCGCCTGATGACAACTTCGCCTAAAGCCAAGTTCGCCTGATGACAACTTCGCCTAAAGCTAAGTTCACCTAAGGTTTAACTTCGCCTAAAGCTAAGTTCGCCTAAGGTTTAACTTCGCCTAAAGTCAAGTTCGATTAGAGAATAGATTAAAACGATAAGTAAAAGTAAGCTAATACTAGGCCACCAGACTAGATCAGGCGAGTATTGATACGTGTAACTTATACAGTCAGCCGAGCACAGTTAAAGAAGGGATTTACAACTATCAGAGGAAGAAGCAGAGTTCAGGTGAGTTTCTAGCCCCATTCCTTGTTATGTTTTCGGGGCTGTGTGCATACTCGATGTGTTGTTAATACATTTATCCTAAGTGATAAGTGTATGCCATATGTGATATATGTGATATGTATGAATGATTGCTTGATGGTACGTGAACGATCTTCGGAAATTGCACGTACCGTCAGGTTGTAACGCTATGTATAAGGTAAGTATGATATGTATGCTTATGTGTATGAACGTAATAAAGTTAATAAAAGAAGGAAAAGATGGTTGTATGGTTACGAAAAGGGTACCGAGCCCTAATAATACTCGAGGTATGATGTATGGTTGTATGGTAACGAAGAGGGAATCGAACCCTACTAATATTCGAGAACTAGGGACCAGACCCTTATAATATCTGTGATGTTAGGGACCAGACCCTTATAATATATGTGATGTTAGGGACCAGACCCTTATAATATCTGTGATGTTAGGGACCAGACCCTTATAATATCTGTGATGGTAGGGACCAGACCCTTATAATATCTGTGATGCTAGGGACCAGACCCTTATAATATCTGTGATGCTAGGGACCAGACCCTTATATTATCTGTGATGTTAGGGACCAGACCCTTATAATATCTGTGAGGTTATAGGGCGAAAAGGCTCTTTAAAACGTATGATTATGTATGTAAAGAAAGTACGAAGGTATGAATGAAAGTATATGCACTTAGGTGTGTATGAAAGAAAGTTAAGAGGTTAAGTATGAAATGTAAGAATGTATTGTATGATTATGTGATTAACTAGAACTCACTCAGCGTAGCTGACTTGTAGTATGCACGCAGGTGAGTAGGATGAGGCAGCTCGCTTGAGGAGACACGTGGCACTGAATAAGAGGCTGGCATCGAAAGACTCAAGACGTTTAAGTTTAATGTTTCGTTTATTTTGAAAGACAAAATGATGTTTTAAGACAAGACGTGTTTTGTTATGAAATGTTTTATGAAAGGTTTTAAATTCCGCGAATGTTTTGATTAACTCTGATATTTAGAACTGCGTTTATGAGTAAATCTAACACGAAAGTAGGGTTACCGGTGACGGGGCCTTACACCACCAAAACCACACCAAGCGCGCCGTCCGTTTGAACGCTTGAATCCACGGCACCCAAGGAAAAACCGCGCCCCACGGTGGTGTTCCCCGCCCATAGCCCCTTGCCACCTCAGCGCACCCCGCCCCATAGCGATGAGTCTTATGTTTGCAATAAATAGTAAATGTTTAGCACGTCCTCCCATTCAAATTTTTGAATTTAATGCACCCATCCCTATGTTGATCACGCAAGTCTTAATCACTTGAAAAAGAGGAAGAAGATGCCTTTCGTGGCATGACTATTAGCCGATACACGACAAAAGTTATCTTTCTCCATAAACCACTTCAATGGGTTTAACATATAACCCTATTCGTTGCCAAGTTAGCATTTCGAACCTAACAAATTTGAATACTCCATGGCATTAAATATATGATTCGATCCACGATTCAGTATTTGCACTAAGCCTCTAGACCGATTAATCGATAATTCAAGGTGATCCTCTATTTGATTTTAAAATAAAGATTTTCCATAATTCGACCTATATACAAAAGCATCACTAATCACACGTGTTACGTGTGGACTGCACTACTAATAGGGTTCTTGCCGATAATTTCGTCAATGTTTCCATTGACAATGATGACCGACATGCCGGTATGCAAAAAAAAACTAAAATTCCTTTCAAACGTGAAATGTTTCCTATATGTTCCATATTTGTTAATAAATCCTTGTCACCGAGTCTTTACTCTATCGACCATAAATTTTTTTTATGAAGCATTGGGCGTAATTGTGATCATTAATTCATGGATGCGTGGCATATTCCATACAAATTTAGAGTATTCCTTTAAAGCAACAAGAAGCACTAATAATGTAGAAAAATCTATCTGGGATATTCATTACCTGGTCCAGTTCCCTTTCGGCATAGCATACCATAGATGGATAAATCTCATCTACATGTTGTCTAGCTAATATCTTATATTGAAACTCATCCGTAGCATTAGTTGTGGTTCAGTCTCTCAATCATATTGTTTCAACTATTAAGAGTAACAACTGTTGCTCGCAATAACTAACTTTAATATACTCTTTTCAGCGAAATGAACGTCTTGTATATATGTGTATCTGTTCTCATGTATGTTGTTTAACCAAACGATATGCCAGCAATACCTTATTAAATTATTATTATGGACAAGCCGGAATTTAAAAGTAGTATCATACCCTTTCAATACACAACTCAGTTTAGTTTTCCACAACTAGTGCCCAACAATAAGAAATTGTTTTAGTTTTGACTACAAACTCCTTAACAAGGAATAACATTTTAAACTATAGGTTTTTCCCGCCTTAGCAACTTCATGGTGCCTCCTTTGACATAAAAAGAATAAAGAAACACTTACTTCATGAATTTGGTGCAATTCCACAATCTCAATCATTCCCGTAATCTAATAACTTCTTTCTTAGGAATGGGTTCATCAATTCCAACAGTTTAATTTCGGAATACATTCTTGTAGACATATAAATCTCCCCGCTAAATTCCAATGACTATTCCTATAAAGGTCGTTCTGATAATGCTTTTAAAGGACTTATCATCAACTTAATTTCGGGACGAAATTCTAATAACATGGGGAGAATGAGACACTCATTAAATTATGATATTTTTCATACCATCACTAAACTTGATTTCTTTATGTTAATTTCCTCTAGATTAAATTTTGTTAAGTTTAATCACAATGAGTCCAACATAATCCCTCACATGCACGATACATTGCATATGTAATTTATAGAAATTGCTCAACCATCAAATGTTATCCGACGGATACGAGCGTTGGTGATAACTTGTTAAGCAACTTGGACGTGTTTAACGAATCTATAAGGTTTGATTTTATGTTATACAAATATATTTTGTAGAATATTAAAAATGAAGACGAATCAATTCTTCAAGCGTTTATTATTATTATTACTATAACAAACCGATTTCATTAAATATCACCGACACAAAAGTATACAAACATTTATGACAAAACTAATAAATATGCAAGCGAGAATAATACAAAAATGTATATTTATGTTATCGTCTACGAGATTAAAACAATATTTCGCTCGATTGTTATACTCATACAAACATGGGTTTCTAAAAATAATTAATTATGGACAACGAGCTATATATATATATAAATACGTAGGATACATATATGAGCACACAATGTTATACACTAAGTGCACGTGATCTCATTTAAATACACATACTCTAAAACTTGAAAATAAGCTAAAAATTATAACCAACATGTAGCTAGCATGCTACTAACCAAAATCAGATAATCAAGTAATACCACTTAACACGATCCAACCTTCCGTTTATGATTAACACGTTTACAATATTGATACACACATTTCATGAGTTGTGAATGTAATTTTCCATATTCATTGTATATTAAAATACATACATCAAATCTACAACATCCATGCATGTCGATTTTTATTATGCTAAAACTAAATAATAATAATAATAATAATAATAATAATAATAATAATAATTATTATTATTATTATTGTATTATCAAGAAATTCAAAGAAGAAGCACGTGAGGAGTGGTCAAAATTTCAAAGAAATAAATTATCAACTTCCATCATCAAAATATCTTCACAAATATGATAAAGGGTGCAAAAGTCAATTTTCATCTTTGCCCACCATGTTTATGACCATGACCAGAAAACCCAACCATCCCCTTGTTTCAAGTCTTTCAACCTATCAATATCCATCAATCATCTACACCATACTCCATCTCTATTATTCAACAAACAAACAAATATCTTGACAAACCTCTCTATCAATCGATCATGAACACCAACCCAACTCCATTTTCTCTCAACCAATATTATATTCAAACTCCACATACACACATGATTTATTTAGTTGAAATGCCATACTTGTATCCATCTTATAATTAAACATAACAAGAAAGAATCATAATACACACTCCAATACAACAACAACAAACTTCAATCTATCTCTTCTCTTTTCTGGTTACAATCGGTGCCACCCAAAGAGACCTCACATTTTTCCATATAGTTTTATCACACACATATAAATTATTATTGGAAGATATCTCAAGAACAAACAATGGGTTAGGAGCTTCAAAGAAGGTTTATCAAGTATAGAAGTGGATTCCTAGCTCAAGATCTTCTACTTTCTTTCTAATCTCTACTTCTAGAACTAAGTGAGCTAAACCTCTTCTAATCTATCTTTTATGTACATATAAATTATGTTTATGCTAGCTTATCACCCAACAATCTAGATGAACACTAATATGTTTAAATAAATCCTAAATATATGAACATAAACAAAATGTGCATGAAAAATGTTAAGCAATTTGAAATAGTAACTAAATGTTGGTACAAAAAGTAAGTATTAATATGTTAACACAATACGAAAATGTTAGTTATGTAAATGATATCTTAATAAGGTTTGCAATATTCGAATGATGTTAATAAAGTGGGGTTATGGTTAACACTTGGTTAAAAAGGTAACATATATAGACATGAGATTTTTTGAAGATGTAACTTTACATGACTAAACATGTTGTGTAAGAAATTTTGATCAGAAAATATGTTTAAATGAGTACACACGATTTCAATACAAAAAAATAATTTTTTTTAAAAGTCCAAACGAATGTATAAATATAAATAAAGTCCAAACGTATTTTATAAGTTTTTGAAGATGATTTTAAATAAGATCTATATAAAAATTATCGTTGAAAAACGAAAAAATATAAATATTATTAACGACATGGTAGCGAAGAAACGAACTTAATAAAATACATGTTAAGGAGATATATATGTGTTAGACTTAAAAATAATAGTTTTTACGAGTTAAAAGGCCGAAACGGTATATAAAGGTAGTTCGGATAGTTATGAACGAAAAGATAGTTACATTATGTTTTACAACCAATATTAATCTTTGCGTAACAAAATAGATCACCTAGAAATAAATATAATTTTTATATTTATTTATTATTTGACCAAAGAATCGGTTATATATAAATAAACCGTCACCTTAAACGCAATGATCGGTTGGTGAAAACAACCGATACAATATAACGAACAACTAAACTTCTAGTTGGGTGAAAGCGACTAGCATAAACCGACTTGCGAGTCGATAACGAACTAACTGACCTTACACGTTTAGGACGTGTGAAGGCGGCGAACGGTGATTAATCAGAAATTGCTAGCAAAATGACCACTAAAAGGTGAGTGTCAGTACCCCCTTTTCACGGTTTTAATTTTTTATTTATTCGGGGGTGGAAAATATACACAACTGCTTTTATATACGATAATTAGAAACAAAACACACAATCCTTATGCGAACATGAGTTGAACTATGTAGTGCTATAAGTCCCTTGCTTGCATACTATAACCATTAGCTAACAGAGTTAGCCACATGAATATACGAATAGTACTATTGACGTTGACATTTCCCCCTACTGTTAGGTTAGTTGCGCTAACCTCCGATATTGCATCAAAATAGGGTGCGTATATTCCATCTGTGAGATTTGAACAGGGCAAAAGGATATAAGTCGTGGTTTGGTTATTGGCTCAGGGTTCATCATATTAATTCGTAGATTTAGCTAGTCTACGGAGGATCATCGTATTTGTTTCAACAGATTATCGTATACTTATTTGTGAATTTATTCAACGTTTTATGAATAATATGATTTCATATCGAGACTCAAAACCTGTGAACTCACCAACCATTGTGATGACTTTTTAAACGTATGTTTTTCAGGGAATTAACAACGCTCATAAGGAATCATGAAGACGGGACAACAATGCATAATTAGGATACCTTTTTGGAGGATTTTGCTTGTATAACCCTATCGATGTTTAGGGTCATATACGAGAATTCTCCAAACTGTTTTCAGCAAATTTTGTTTCAAAATAAGTTATGACTTGTAAATGTTTTTTAATAGTATTGGTATTCTAATACATGTATGTTGGCGATAATCATATGCTTATGGTATACATGACGTCACTCGCCCGTACTTCCTTAGGATAAATCCTTAGGATATTTCATTATCAACTTACGTCAAGCTTGCTGGGACCACTGTTTATTATTAATAAACCTTGCTAGATCTCCCAAAGTACTTGGTTTCCTTAGCTTAATTTAGGCAAGAGTTTGCTCGGAAACAAACTATGCTTGACTTGAAGAACAACCTTGCTTGACAAAGTGAAACCTGCTTGGATTGTCACCAAAGAGGACTTCCAGAAGATAACCTTGCCCGGAAGGAAAAATACCTTGCTACGATAAGTGAAAGCTTGCTCGGAGGCCTAAGTGTGCTCGGTATCCATACTTAGCCAATTTCAGAGAGGTTGAGAAGATTCCAATATTCATTTTGTCTTTTCTTGTCAAATCTTTAACCCACCAATGATTGATTCCATACAAAACTTTTGAATATTTATCATCTTTTGGTTGATTTATAATCAATTTGCCCAAATTGGTTCTTTGTCATATTCATAAGATGTTTACCAATAGGCTCGTGTATGACTGGGTAATCTTTTTTCTGGCTATCATTCGGAGAGATTTATTTAGAAACATGCATATTCAACAATGTATCTCCACATTAAGCATAGCATATTTATTATGTTTATATCACCTCAGTTTTTGCACATCATGGAAAGCAACCATACTTATTAATGACGGCACTATTAGTCCTTTTAGCCTATTAAATCCATATGATTTGTATAAATAATCAATCTACTATCATTTCCAAATGGTTGGATCAATTTTTATTGTAAACCTTTTAAGCTTCAACAAATGTTGAACTGAATAATCTTATCATTTCTCAACACCATCAACTTGCTCGTTTTGTCAAAAATGATTTTCTTGGAAAAACTTCTTTGGAAATATATTCATTTAAGCATACAAGTTTAAAGCAAAATCACAGTTTTGACACAAGCAATAGATAACATATTCAAGAATAATTAGAAAATGAATGTCATGTATTATTACAATCCGACAAACATAATTTTCAACCAAGACTAATTATGTAGAGTCTATCCTGTCCTAAGCTCATCATCATATCAAATTATTCAACATAATCAAGATATCAGATAAGCATGCAGATTCATCAATTCAGAACATATGTTTCACTTATCAAAATATCATAATCAAAGCTTAAAACAGACCTAAGTAAAACATGGTCAATTAAAGCACTCATCTGTCAGATAGAATCACATAATCAAGCACAGAAACACAACTTACCCACTCAAGACTCTTTTAAAAGATAATTAGTTAGCATATTGAGCACATGTCATCAATAATACTTCATCAGTGTTGATCATGCCTAAAGCTTTTAGTAGGAAATGAAATCTTGTTTTATCTAGTGGCTTGGTGAATAAATCTACCAAGTTGTCACTAGTGTCAACTCTTTTCATTTCAGTTAAACCTTTCTCACTGCAATCTCTAATGAAATGGTGTCTGATTTCAATGTGCTTGGTCTTTGAGTGTTGGATCGGGTTCTTAACTATGAAAAGAGAAGCAGTATTTTTAATGTAAATAGGAGTGTTCAAGTAATTCAAACCATAGTCCACAGTTGATTTTCAATCCAAAGGACTTGTGCACATAAGTAGATGCAACAATATACTCAGCTTCAGCAGTAGAGATTGACACAGTTGTTTGCTTCTTACCATGCCATGACACTGGCCTATCTCCTAATAATTGCCATCCACCAAATGTAGAATTCCTACTCATGTTGCAACCATCATAGTCACTATCAGTTTATGAAAGTATATCAAAGGCATGGTTCTTAGGATACCATATCCCGAAATAAGATTTTCCTTTCAAATATCTAAAGATCCTCTTGACAGCAGTCATATGAGACACCTTTGGACATGATTAAAATATTGCACGCACACACACACGCACATAAAACATAATGTTAGGTCTTGAAGCAGTCATGTACATTAGTGATCCAATGTTAGCTCTATATTCATGTTCATCAACAGGCTCCCCCTTTTCATCAACTATCATCTTCTCATGTGTGTCCATTGGAGTAGAAGCAGTCTTCAAGTCTTAACATTTGAACATGTTCAAAATGTCTTGCACGTATTTTGATTGACAGATGAAATATACCATCCTTCTTTTGTTGAACTTGAAATCCAAGAAAGAAATTCATTTATCCCATTGAGCTCATGCAATACTTAGACTCCATAACTTCCTCAAACTCCAAACACATATGTTCATTTGTTGATCCGAAGATGATATCATCAACATACACTTGAACCAAACGAAAATATCTTCCTTTTTCTAATAGAAGATGGTCATATCAATGGATCCTCTATGAAAACCATTCACAAGCAGGTAGTTTTATAACTCATCATTCCAAGCTCTTGGAGCTTGATGTAGTCCATATAGAGCTTTGTTAAATTTATTGACTCTATTGGAAAACTCAGGATCCTCAAAACCTGGAGGTTGAGTAACATACACCTCCTTTTCAATCTTTCCATTTAAGAAGGCAGATTTGACATCCAGTTGAAATACTTTGATGTTCTTAGAAGTAGCATAGGCTTGAAAGATTATAATAGCTTCTAGCCTTGCCACTATAGCAAATACTTCCTCAAAATCAATCCTTTCCTCTTGCAAGCATCATAGTGAAACTAGTCTTGCTTTGTTTTTCATAACAATCCCTCTCTCATCCTTCTTATTCCCGAAAACCCATGTGGTACCTATTGCAAACTTTCCTCTTGGCTTGTCCACAAGTTTCGATACTTGCAAATTTCTTAATTGAGCCAACTCCTCTCGCATTGCTTCTACCCAACTGTTTCCTTTCAATACTTGAACAATGTTCTTGGGTTCAATTTGGGATAGGAAGCAAGAGTACAAATAAATGTTTGCAAATTCAGATGCACTTCTTGTTACTCTTTCATGATGTCATGAATTATGTTCTCAGTTGGATGATTTCTTTCCATAAAGGAAGTTTGGATGATTTGATTTGAAGTAATATTTGAGTCAAGATTTGTATCATCAAGATCAGGTTCCTCAATGACCAAATCTGATGCTATATTATTCACAAAAATTTCTTCTTCAACATTCTGTTAGGATGTTAAAGCAATGTCACTTCCAATGTTCAAGTTTTAAAACAAAGTTTCAAAAGTTGATTGTCATTCAGCTTGTTGATCTTGATCTTGTTGGTTATCAGGTTGCTCATCATTTATGACAAGATTTTCTTGATCTTGTGACTGATCAAGAATGTCATTTTGTAATTCTTCTTCTTCAGATTTATCATTGGTTGCCTTCTTAGTAAAGGAATATTCAGTGTTCTTTTCAGCAATCTTAGACCATAATTTGTCCAAATCAACATTCTTCTCTAAAGTTGCTTCAGGGATACTTTTCCTATACAAAGTATCATCAAAATCATCAGAGTTAAGCTTGAAGGATTTGATTAATTTCTCTAGATCAAATACCCATGTTGCTCCATCCACGGTGTTGAATTGATTCTCATTATTCAATTACACTCGAATGGTCTTTCACATTGTCTAGTAGGCTTTTGAATGTGTTGAATATCCAACAAAGAAACAGTCTAAGTATTTAGACTGAAACTTGTTTATATAGTCTTTTGTATTAAACAAGGAGCAATTGCATTCAAAAGGCTTCAGGAACTTGATGTAGGGTTTTCTTTTGAACAGAATCTCATTGGGAGTGTTGTCTTGACTTTTGTTGAGAATGGCTCTGTTATGAACATAGCAAGCAACGTTTAAAACTTCTGCCCAGAATGTTACAGGCAAATCAGCATCTGCTATCATGGTTCTTGCAGCTTCAATTAATGTTCGGTTTCTCTTTTCTACAACTCCATTTTGTTCAGGAGTTCTAGGAGCACTGAGTTGTTGAAAAATTCCTTTAGCTTGACTAAATTCAGTCATCGCTCCAATTTTGAACTCAGACCTATGATCACTTCTCAAGAACTTCACCCTTACATCAAGTTGATTCTCAATCCTTGTTACACAGCTTTTAATTAATTCAGCAGCCTCATCCTTGGAGTTCTTAAAATAAACCCAAGTAAATCTTGAAAAATCTTCAATGATCACTAAGAAATATCTATTATTTCTAATACAGGAATACTCACAATACCAAAGAGATCCATATGAAGCATTTCCAGTAATTATTCAATGGATTTTGTGAGCTTAGACTTGTGTGATGATTTATGTTGCTTTCTTTTTTGACATAAAATGCACTTGTCATCCAATTTGAACTCCTTTGTTGGTAAACCATTGACATGTTCACCTTTGACAAGTTTGTTCATATTCTTCAGATTGACATGACAATGCTTTCTGTTCCACAATTATGTTTCATTTTTAGGGGCATTTTATACAAAACAAGTACCACCTCTAGAAATGGCATCTTTCATTCTCAGTTCATATAAGTTTCCATTTCTAGGGGCCATCATCATTATCAAATCAGGAGGAATTACCAATTCAGGTTTGAGGATGAAACAATGAGAATTATCAAATCCAACCTTATAACCTTTATCACACATCTGAGATATGCTCAACATGTTATATTGTAATCCTTCTACATAGAATACATTATCAAATGACACTTGGTCATTGGTAAGAATGCAATTCCCCACAATTTTCCCTCCATTTTCAACACTCTCAAATGCAGTTGGTCCTTCAAAATTTTCTTCTTAGTTAACCAATGACCTCTTGTCACAGATCATGTGCCTGGAACATCCACTGTCCATAAACCATACATCATTCATAGTGTGGACTGCACCTACACAAATCAAGGAAAAAGAATCAGTTAAGTGATGAAATGCAAGCTGATTCAGCTTGCACATCATCGGCAACAAGACTAACTGTTGCATCTGGTTTGGGTTCCTTATAAACGATCTCACAAGACTCATTCGTCTCATAGTCAGATTCACATATTTTTCCCACATAAGGAACTATGCTTTTGCATTCTTCAATGACAAATTCCATTTTTACAATTGTTACCTGTGCTTAAGTTTTGGGTTTCCACAAAATCTCCATGTGGTTCAAAACCATGTTTTTGAAGAAATTTCTCACCATCATTGAGTTCTTTTGATTTCTTCCTTTTGAAAACATCCTTCTTAGTCTTGCTTTCTCCTTCGTAGCTGGTTGATTTCCCAGAATCAACAGATTCTACAGATTGTAAAGACATATCGGATTTGTTTCTTATATTTTTTATATGTTTCTTGTTCAATGGAACCTTCAACTTGTCTTTCAAATATTTCTTCTTACCTTTGTCAGATTTGTCATTACTTTTCTAAATTCCTTCTTCAACACACATTACTGAAACATCATCAGTTTTCTTCCCTTTGGACAGATAGACATTATACTTTGACTAGTAGAGTGCAAAATCTTGTCCAAATACTGTATGATTAGGAACATGAAAAGGTCCTGGTGAAAACTTCCTCGACATGAATTAGTGTGGTGACCATAGACATCACAGATTTTCCACCAAACTTGTCTTTTAAACCATTCTCCTAAGTTACCTATCTTAAATATTTCACTTGGTCTTGGGGGATCAACTCCAATGGTCTTTTGATGACTGATCAGACCATTACAGTTACTTAAAAATGGTACAAATTCTTCAATTTTAATTTCTTGTATTTCAACAGAACTTTTAACAAAGTTATTTTCTCCATCTTGATTTGTCTTTCATCTTTGTCAACTCTTAGTCTTGACAATCTTCTCTCATAGTCTTCCATGCTTTCTACTTCTCCAACATCGAACAGTTCTTGGTTAGAGAAAACAGGTTAAACTGGAATACATAGATCATCATTCTTCATGTTTTCTTCAGTTTTCTAGTTTCCTTTGACACTTTCCCTTCTTAGTGGCACTTTGTATGTTGATCCTTCAATATTCTTTTTTACCTTTGATCCACTACATAGATCAAATGATTTGTGTTCTCTTCTCATTTGCTGATGATGTTTCTTCTTTTTGGGAGTAATCTTTTGCAGCAAAGGGATCTTGTCCTTTTGTTTCTGTTTGCCACTCCTCTCTTCTTTTAAGCTTTCATAACTTGAACTCTTGTCACTTGAATCACTCAAGTCATCGCTGTTCAAAAAATTATCATCAAAATCATCTAGTGAAACTTGCACACCAAAAGAATTTTCAACTTTTGTTTCAACATCCTTCATCACAAATTCTCCTTTGTCATCATCCTCAACCAACTTGTAATTTTTAGAAAACTCTTTTCTATCTTCAAACACCTCTCTAAACTGATCAAGGTAAGCATTTGCCTTTTCTTTATCCAATTTCAATGAGTCATTATCATTAAAAGGTGGTGGAACAACTTCATTCTTATCTTCTTCTTTGATATTTTCAACTTACCACAAATATTTCCAGTTGACACCAGATTCTTTAGAAAATCTACCTCAACTTGAAGTTGAGTATTTTTCAACTTCTCATCAACATACATTTTCTTCAGCACTTCAATTTCAGTAACATATATGGTGAATAATGTAACTATCTATACAGTCACGTTCCAAACTTTTGATTTGGTTCTCATATGCCACATCACTTATTTCGTACACATTTATGATGCTTTGTTTCTTAAAGCATTCACTTTGCAAATTACCAATTGTCTTTTCAAAGAATCATTCATTTCAAGTAATTCAAGACTTGTGGGATTTGAATGTACCTAAGATGAAGAGGAATTTGCATCATTATCTATCTTTGCCAGGAATGCCACATTAGCTATTTCAATATCATCAGCATGGTTGCTCCAATTAAATACACCATCTTGTTGTGGTTGAGCTAAGGCAACATTCCCTTGATTCTTGGTTGGTTTGCATTGTTTCTATTCTGATTGAACGGAGCTTTTGGAGGGACTTGTTGGTTTCTCTGGATGGTTGCTGTTATGGGATCACTTGTTGATGATTTTGCGCTTGAAAGTTGTTGCTTTCGTTAAAATGCCTTTGTTAACCTTGATTCTGTTTTTGGAATTGAAACTGATTTCTTTATTGGTTATTGTTGTTTTGGAACTGTCTTGGCTGGTTGCATTCTCTTGCAAAATGTCCTGGTGGTTGAAAATTTTAGCAAATTGCTTTGGACTAGTCAAACCCAATTCTATCATTTGGTGCAGACACCAGAGATCTTATGTTCTACTGTACAATCGTTTGCTTCTCACAGCCAGTATGTCAACTTACCACTTAAGATTCATATCTTCCAAA
Source organism: Bidens hawaiensis (assembly GCF_021521415.1). Classification (NCBI taxonomy): domain Eukaryota; kingdom Viridiplantae; phylum Streptophyta; class Magnoliopsida; order Asterales; family Asteraceae; genus Bidens; species Bidens hawaiensis. Next base: position 42,287 of record NW_027506706.1, read on the forward strand.
TCATCTACATCACTCTGCTCAAGGTCTTCTTGTTGCACTACACTTGTGTGAATCAGATTTTTGGCCACAAATGCATTATAAGACTCAGTGAATATAGAGAAAATAGCTTGATAATCATTTCCATGATTCACATTTCTAGCAACAAAGGGTGCTTGTCCACTAACCATTGATGATGTATCACTATCATCTATCAATTGAACATTGAACATTGAATCTTGACTATCCTCCTTGATTACTCGACTAACCAGCAACAAACACTCTTGGAGTTTCAGCACCATACTCACTTGGTTCTTCAATTATAGGGATTTTTTTTGGTTCTTTGTTGACAGATTCTCCATATGTGCAATTAGAGTATTAGAAACTTGGAAGCTTGGTTTATCTTCCTTAATCATATTGTTCATAATCATTTAATGCTCAACAGCTTGCAAAAAGCAAATAACATCATCAAGCTTGAAAGTTGGGAAACTAACTTTTTCCTTGATGAACTTGCTTGCAGTATACCATTCTCCAGACAAAGTGTAACACCCGTTAATTTCCTTCTCGTTATCCCGGTCCGTTAAATTATTTAGCTTTTCTCTCAAATGCTATATTCTTTAAGTAGGAGGGGCCATGGTGTAACTTTGATATTATATCCTACAGAAGAAATAATTCAGGTTGAATTATTCAACCACTCCTGCACTCACCATGTTCTCCAAACAAGTCTTCTTACCTTCTTCCTCCTTTAGCTGACCAAGACATCAAGAGCAGCTCACCATTTTTGAACTACTCATCCACTCATCTTGTTCCCCACATGCTTCATTTTTTTTCCTTCTTAAATTGAATGGCCAGCAAAGATGTAGCTCACACCTGCAATCATCTTGTTTACAGCCAGGTGGTGGGTATAAAACTTCTATTGAAGGTGAGTTTCTATATTTTCCCAGGTCTATTACACCATAATCCATCTTTATGACTCACGTATTATTCATAAACTTCTTGTTTTAGTCTTACCGGGGGGCTGTACGTTTGAGCAGTTTCGGGACTGAAGTGATTGAGGCCTTTACTCCATAATCTTCCTAGGTATGGCCAGTGTATCATACTTTAAGATTATGTCTTTTGGTGTTCGTTTGACTGGTCAACTAAGTGTAACTGAAAACTAGTATTCGGTTGACTAGTTTGTGATTTGTGATGTCCAACGCGTTAATAAGAAGAAATCAACAACCAATCTGAATATTACACCCTCGGTACAAATTGTGGACTGTAAAATATTGATCTTAAAAGTGATGAGGATGAATTGGTTGTCGGTTAATCAAACGGGTCGGT
>NW_027506707.1:0-34383 GCF_021521415.1 Bidens hawaiensis
TGTTCCTGGAAGTGCACAAATCGGTTTCAAACCCGAAAGCGTTTGGGTTGGAACCAATCCAACAGTTAGAAAACCCCAACCAAGTCAGTGCCAAACTCTAGAGCGGTTTGGGTTGGAACCAATTCAACAGTATAGAAAACCCCAACCGGTATCCGTTTGGGTCTGGATGGAATCGTTTCGTATTTGGAGCCGGGATTTGATGTATGTATTTTTGATTGTCATTTTCGGCCAAGTTGTTTAGTGAAGATACTTGTTTGTCGTTTCGGCTAAGTTGTTTAGCGTGTTCACCCTTAACATATAGAACTGGTTCCTTAACTGTTTGGATTCAAAAACTAGAACCAGCTTCATTTCAGATCGGGTTCCAACTTGTGAAACCGGTTTTTTTATGCAATCTCTAGTTGTTCCAGATGACTTAGGGGCTGTTTGGTTCACAGAATGTTTTGCAAGGAATTGAAAATGGAATTTGAATTGGAATTTGAAATGATTTCCTTAGAAATCCTTCATATGTTTGGTTGGTACATTTGTTAACGGAATTGAAATTTAAAAACATGTAAATAGACATAATTACCCTAAACTAGTAAATACATAACACTAGCCTACACCATATCAAAACCCCAAACTCTTCCAAATCCATAACCTTTGCCACCCCCACCCCCCTCCCCCACCCCCCAACCAAAAATTTAATTAATATTATCTTTTAATACATTTTAAGTAATAAAAAAATTCTAAAAATATGCAATTTTAATCCAAAAAAATTCCCAACAAAGCATTTAATAAAGTTACGTAATCCTACTAATAAACTACAAGTATTAAACCATTATAAATTTAATAAAATTAATATAAACAAACATATTCTCCAAACAATTAATTAAAAACATAATATCTTGACATAAATGCCCAAACACAAGATTAAACTTAATCGACATAGGACTAAAAGTAGTTCCAACATACAACTAGAGTTAGTTCCAACATACGACTAGAGTTAGTCCTAACATACGACCAAACTTAGTTCACCATATGACCACAAAATACAAACACGAATCCAAATGCTTCAAACAAATTTCCTAGCGGAACTTACCCCGATAGCAAATACCTAACCCAAGCTTCCCTTTCTTCTTCACCCAAAGTCCAAAATGTCATCACCCTATTAGGGTCATCTTTTATTTTATCATTTGCCCTAAACCTTTCCAATTGAGTCAAAGATGTCATTGTTGAAAGCTCGGTAGTGACCATCAAAGCTTTCTTTTTTATGTCAAGTTCAAATTTTATGTCTTCACTCAACTCGGCCGAAGTTTCTTTAAGACGATCACCAAATAAAATAACCGCGTCATTGAAACTCTTAAGTAAAGTATTGACTTGGCTAGTGTGTTTTCTTTTCTTACTACGATCACTTGAAGTTTCTTCAACTTGAAAACTTGCATTGGTACCTTCATTATAGCTATGTTCACCAAAATCATCATCCTCTTGATGTTCCTCCTCCTCTTCTTCTTCCATATTCACTTCTTGTTCCATCTCAACCACACTTTTGGCTTTATTACCTTTAGCACGATCTTTTCCAAACACAACACACAATTCTTCATAGAAAGGAAGCCTTTTATTTCTCCATTTAGTTGCATGTTTATGACTCGGTTTCACATGATGAGAATAAAATAAACCCATTAATACCTAATATAATAAACCAAATACAAAAAGGTAACACAAAATCTAAAACATGTACCTCAAGATAGGTTTCCCAAACTCCGGGAGCACTAGTGGTCACACAATTAAGTTCCTTATCATAACCAAATCCACTAGTATTTAGCATATCATAAACGACTTGCCAATCTCTCTTCATTGTTTTTATTCTTGATTCAATGTGAGGTTTACCCAAAAGGCCCGATTCCGGAAGTGATTCTTTCAAGGATGCTTCTAGATGTTGTAGATATCCGGATTTAAAGCCATTATCAGACTTGAATACTCCATTGTTGACCATGTTTACTAAAGCCTCGATAAGTTTTTCATCTTCAATATTACTCCACCCACGGTATTTTCTATTATTACTCATATTGAATTTTTAGCAAGACTATTGATGATAACAGTGGTCACCAAATCTAGTATAGACAAGGGCAACAATTAATACGACATACAAAAACATCATCATAAAAAATAAGCATAAACAACAAATTAGCTTAACAACATAAACAACAATAAGAACATGTTTTGAGCTAGATTGTTTCTAAATAAGCATAAATGTTTTGAATAAGAACATGTTTTGAGCTAGCTTAAAAAACATAAACCTAAACACAAACATAAACATAAACATAACCAAGAACATAAAACAACTACTCAAGAAATCCATTTATTTGTAAGAAACTCTTTATCAATTCGTAGCACTCCAAAACTCAAACATGTTTTGAGCTAGATTGTTTCTAAATGTTGTCCACTCGTTTGAAGTCTCAATATAAGTTATATTATCCTCATCTCCTCCGTCTCCAACTCCGAGGTCTCCCATTTCTTCATCTTCCAAATTTTCGGCTTCAAACGGATCTATTAACATTTCTCTTCTTATAAAATTATGGAGAAGACAACATGCCATTATGATCCTATTTTTTTGGTTAATAGGATAGTATGAGTGGTCTCTCAAAATTCCCCACCTTGCCTTCAAAATACCAAAACATCTTTCAATAACATTTCTTGCGGACGAATGTTTCAAGTTAAATAATTCTTTTGGGGTAGTGGGTCGATGGCCATCAAGCCAATCATTTAAGTGATATCTTTGACCTCTATAAGGGGCAAGAAAACCATCTCCATTTGTGTATCCCGCGTCTACCAAATAATAACCTAAAAACATATTATAGTCAATAAAAGCCTAATTATTCCAATTTTACTAAATATATATGATGTTACATACCCGGCCTTGAAACTTTCAATCCATGTGGCCTATCAAGAGCGTCTCGAAGGACTCTACCATCGGCCGATGACCCTTCCCAACCCGGTAACACAAATATAAATTGCATATCCGGTGAACACACGCCTAACACATTTGTAGCAATCTCTCCCTTTCTCGTTCTGTATTTAGGTTTCTCTTCATTGGGCACTAAACACTTTATGTATGTACCATCTAAAGCTCCTAAACAATTCTAAGGAAAAAAAATACAAAAGAAAGTATCATTATACACTTCTAATTGCTAAAGTAATTATAGCATAAAAAGTTATAATGATTATATAATACCTTGAACCATTTCCACCTTTGATCGGTAGAATTCTCGGGGATAGGTTCGGGTTTCTTAAGCAAATGTGAATGCAATCTAATCACCGCATTGCAAACTCGTGAAACACATCTACTAATTGTTTCTCCCGAAAGATGAAAACGACATATGATGACCCGATTCTTAACATTATGAGCTAAAATGTGAAAAAAGATGGCTACTTGTTCATCAATGTCCATATTCCTACTTGGTTTTAAACCTCCAAAAGTATTAAGCATGTCACATAACTTAGTAAAACAAGCTCGATTCATCCTAATTTGGGAAATAGACATACTATCGCTCTCATAAATATGCCTAAACAATATTGAATATCGATCTATTTTTGATGACGAGTATCCAATACGTGGTTTATCCATTACGTATTTGACTATCAACATGTAAAGTGAAAGCAAAAGAAAAGAGACAATTGTAGCAAATTGATTCCACCATGTCAAAATCAATGTCCTTCTCCTTCGCATACGTTTCCGAGTTGTTAAACTAAGTCTGGCCATTCCTACTTACACATTACAAACACAAAATGAGTTAACATTCAATCTCAAGTTAGTAATTGGTTTGAGAATCAACATTATACAAAGAATATGTTAAAGCTTCAATATATTTACTATTAATCAACATGAATAGCATAAAATAAATCAAGTTAAAATAGATGCAAACCCACATAGACTCCAAAAAGCACATCAATATTCAACTAAAAAAATACCAATTTCATGAGCAAAACACACTCTGTCTATAGAATTAAAAAAATACTTTTTTTTTTCAGTATATAATCAAAAAATACGAACCGATATTCTTTGAGGCAATATGTCGAACACATGGTGTGCAATTGAAAAAACAATAAAAACTCATATTAAATACTACAAAAAGTATACTTGGTAGTCTCAAATCATCAAATAACCAACACTAATTCAAACAAATTACCAATAATAGATGATTTAATAAGCAAGAAAAAGGGGAAATACTCACCAAACAAAAGGAGAACGATGATGAAGATCCGCCGGTGCTGCTAACGAGAACGATGGAGGAGATTTCTAACAGAGAAGGAGATGGAACATGGCATGTTGGGTTCTTGCAAGATTGAACAGAGCGTACATGGCAGCTAGGGCTCATGAGCATGAATAGAGAGAATATATGGCAGTGAGATGAGGGTTATTTACGTAAAGTTGTGAGATTCCTAAGGTTTTTTAACTTTCCTTTGGAATAGGGAATGAATCAGAATTCCTTTAAATGAAGTAATTTGTTGGAAAGTAAATCCAATTCCAATTCCAATTCCAATTCCATCTTTTACCCAACCAAACAAGTTATGCAATGGAATTCTAATTCCAAATCCCATGAAATCCTTTGAAATCCTCCAACCAAACAGCCCATTAAGGTTATTCACTCCCAAGTAATCGGTATTGTTAGCCTTTATGGGCATTTGATAGCATACAAGGTGTAAACAAGCCAATGCACCCTAAGCTAACTCAAGATTTGTTTAATAATCACATACGAAAATAATAAGCGGCTCAAGCTTATACGAGAAGCTAAAACTCAAGTTTTCGATATACATCTCTAAATGAGCCAAATAAGCTGGAGCACAGTTGTTTACACACCTAGTACTAACATCTAGTAAACAGTAATCACAAAGAAGCATTTCATCAATTCTCAAAACAGAGTGCCACATTCACAAAAACTGTAACACCATGTATAAAACATAACATCACCATATAACAATCCGGATTCTTGGATTTTGACCACAAAATAGAAATCCGCGTTTGAGTTCGGATGGGGGTTTGAATTCAAGTTAATAAAGAGTAAACCTACCTTTTTCTGCCTCTAAGACTAGTAGTTCTAGTGGTCGACTCAGTTCTTTCAAATTGTTTCTCATTATTAAGAAAAGGTAACAAAGATAAAATACGAGCTTGTTTTATAGCAATAGTAATTAATCGTTGTTGTTTCAAGGTCAATCTATTTACTCGTCTAGATAATATTTTTCCCTGTTCACTAATAAATCGACTAATTAAACTCATGTTTTTATAATCAATTCGATCCCCCGATTGGATCGGGGGAAAAGGATTGCATAGAGGAACTCCCGAACATTTGTCAGATGTGTCGATATCAATGGTGACTCATTATTTCGATGACAAAACAAAAAAACATTAAAATTATACTGGGCATAAAGGTGCCATCAAACCCATAACTGACCCAAAAACCAACACCATAATATAAAACACACCTACCAATACCATCATCTTGTATTCTTAAACCTTTTTCTTCTCTTTCAATTCTTTCAAGGATCTTGGGATCTTACACAACACCTTTGCATCGAGGACCGCATATTGTTTCTTGATTTCGATCCATGCCTTCTCTGCAAGTGGATCTATCTTATCCTCATATTTGTCATAGACTACCGGTACCGAGAAGAGTAACACAACCGCTGCATTGATATTCAAATATCAGTTTTGTATCCCATACGAAGCAACATTAAAATATATGAATATATGGTGTTGGGATATTACATATGTAGACCAATGTCAAAAAGTTGTAGCAGTTGCTGATGATTGACACGAACCACAAGCCCGCAATAACCTGATCAACAAAAAAGTAAAAAGTTTAAAAAATAATAAAAAAAACAAATGCATGTCTATTGTTTATGTAACTGACTGAAAAAAAATTGCAACTTACAGATAGGAATTTCTTCAAGTCTTTTCCTGAAGCAATATCGTGCATAGCAGCCAAACCGCGGTTAATTTCATTCCTCAATGAGGATACAATTTCCAGAACAGGCCTCTCTGGAACTGAAACTTCTGGAATTTTAGGTGGAGACCTGTAATAAACAAGCATCAGATCATGCGTAAACGTAAAAGTTACTAAAATCAAATAAGTTTCAGATTGTTGAAATTTAAAAGCACTCACTTGTGGATGAAGGTTGAGGCATTTGACCACAAAAACAGTATTGCCAGAGTAAGGATCAAACTGTGACAAACCAGAGTTAGCAAATGATATTCCAACACTTCGAATAGAAACCAGATCACTGTCACACCGCCAAGGATCCCGCCAGACACCTTCTTATCCTTCCACAAAAGCAGATCAGCCGCTTTACAAACAACCAAAAGTTATGTAAGTACAATAATCAAAGCCAAATAAACTCTTAATATCACAATTACTTATAACGAAAGATATTACAAGTCGAATCAATGATAACCGCGTCAATTTTGACAATTTAGACCTAGATCCATGCATTAGCATCCAAATCACTCTTAATATCACATAATATCAACATTAGATCTAAACCATTCCTTGCGACGGAAGTAATTACGAGTCGACTCAAATCATAAATAATCGCATCAACTCCCACAAATTAAACCTAGATCTATTAACTAGCATCAAAATCTAGCTTAACGACGAGCTTTACTCTATACGTAACTAACCGATCTAATTAAAATTAGTAATAACTAAGATATTACGAGTCGAACCAAACGATAATCGAAGCAATTTCTTCACAAATTAGACCTAGCTGAATATATCAGCATCCAAATCTAACCTAACGAAGAATGTTATTCAACAAATCACTAACTGATGCTCATCCGTACACAAATCGTACAAAATTAATAACGAACTAACGAGCTCTAACTAAAATCAGTGACAAATACAAACAGTGAGGTACGTTTTTCACAAATTAGACCTAAACTATAACTTACAATGGACGAACCGAATCAATTTTCGCAAATTAAACCTAGATCCATGGACTAGCATCCAATTCTCAATTCTACACTCAATCAAATGTTATTCAGTTCGTTATCGTTATCAACCGATATTCAAACGCACACAACTCGTACAAAATATAATAACGAACTAACGAGATCTAACTAAAATTAGTGAGAATTAACTATTAACAGCAGTAACATACGTTTTTCACATATTAGACCTAGATCTATGAACTAGTATCAAAATCTAACTTAATTTTACACAAACTAAAACCTAGATCCATCAATTAGCATCCAAATCGAATGTTATTCAATATATTACTAACCGATGCTCATCCGTACACAAATTAAGTAACAAATTAGTGAATTAATAACCGTAGCTTACGTTTACCACCGCCGAAGGCCTTGTGAACCGGTTTTTCCCTACCGAAAAGCCGGAACACCTTGGATTTCAACTCGGAGATCTTGCTGTCGTCATCCGAGTCAGACGAGGATGACGAGTCGTGTAGTTTCTCCGATATCTTCTCAATTAACGACTCCGGCTTGTGCTCTTCGTGATCTGACATGCTGATTGATTGACTGATGTCTGTAAACTCTAAGCTTTTGGTTTTGAAAGTTGAAACGGATGATGACGTCACGAGAGGTTTTGGTAACGCAAGGAATGTGTTAGTTTGATGGTGCTTTAGGTGAGTCATAAACAGAGAGAGTGTTGTCCGAGCCTGAGGTTTGATGTAGGTTCGGAATTAGGTTCGGAGTAGGCTTGCAAAAGAACCGAACAAAAACAAACACGAACAAAGTCTTGTTCATGTTCTTTTGTTAAGAAAATAATGTGATCACGAATGGTTTACGGACACTTTCCGAACGAGATTTAATGTTCGTGTTCGTTTGTTAAGGAAATGAATGTGTTCGCGAACGGTTCATGGACACAAATAAAAACGAATGAGTATAGAGATTGAGATCGATATATTCATCTGAAAAAGGAAATGAAAATAATTCGAGAATATGGTTTCCTTTTTTTCATTAGGAGTAATAAATTAAAGAATATAAATGTTTAGATAAAATGAATAAATGTACAAACAGTCAAAAACTTTTATGAACAACATATACAAACGAATGTTTATGAACACATTACTGAATGTTCACGAATACAATTGAACAAATGGGAGCTTTGTTCATGCTTGTTTGTTAAATTGATCGAACGAAATTCCTTCTTCATGTTCGTTCATTTATTAAACAAATGAAGATAAACGAACTTTCCGCTGAATAGTTCACGAATGACTCGTTGAAATTTTTGGTTCGTTTAAAGCCCTGCCTACGAGGATAATTTCATGTTACTCCCTTCGATTTTGTTATGTTGTCTTTTTTGTGTATGTAGTTTTACTATATATGATGAAGCTAATAATTTAGATTACTTTCTTGATCATTTAGGTCTAGAGATGTAAACGAACAGAGTGTTTGACGAATTGTTCGGTGAGAAGTTCGTTTATGTTCATATGTTTAATATATAAATGAATATAAACAAAGAATTTTGTTTGGTATACTTAAGAATGAGCACGAACAAAGGTTGCGCCTTTTTAATTGTGTTTGTGAATGTTCGTTAATGCGTCCGTTTAGGTTCATACGTTAATGTTCATTTACGTTTGTCCAATTACTTTTGTTTTACGTCTGTCCCTTAGGCTCATTTACATATATATGCTCGTTTATTATAATTTTACTATTGCCATTTTGGCCATGTTAAGATTTTTTTGAATATTATGTAGTGTCCTTCCGAATTTTTTGATGATTTGTGTTGATTTAGTGATTGTTATTCCCGGGTTAATATGTTCGTTTGTCTTCGTCTTTGTTCATATGTGTCATTTAGTGGCTGGTTGCATTCTAGAGCATCCCCACCCATAAACCAATTCAAACATCCACTTTATCGTCACATCATATTCTAAACTTTTCATCAAAAAACCCCACTTTTCTTCCACCTATAAACCAATCTAAACCCCATTAAAATATAAATACGTATATATGTGTGTGTGTGTGTGTGTGTATGATTTGTGTGTAGTGGTTGTGGTGGGGCCACTACAAACCCACCTCCCAAACGTTTGAGAATGCAAACCAAACCTAACACAAACGTTTATCTCCACCCATAAACCAATCTAAACCCCATGCCATGTCACCAAAAACCAATGGGTGGAGATGCTCTTAGCGTCCATTCACAAATTAATGAATGTACATGGACGAACATGAACATGCTCAATTTCTTAACGAATGAACACATACACGATATTTTGTTCGATAAATTGTTAATGAACCGTTCATTTATCCGACATAAGTTTAACTGACAAATATGAACGAAATCTCGTCTGATTAGATTCGGTTCATTTATAAAGAGCTGTTTTTTTCCCTCTAGAGTCTAAACAAAGTAACAAGCCAATATAATGCATTAATACGTGTCGAAATTAAGTGATCAACGGACCTTACAAGCATGTATTTAAACAATGGGTCTACTAGTGTCGAAACACGAAATGAATCTTACCAGATCCATGACGATGTTTCCACGGATTTTCGAGATGAACGAACCCCGTCCTGATCTTCTTCTTCAGGGGCTGCGCCGGTGACCTGCAATGTCGAGACCTGCAATGGTTTCGGGGGTGTGGAGGCGACTGCTAAGATATCCTGAGGATTTCTTGTTTACAGACACAAAAAGTGGTGGTGGCTCTTATTGAGCATCACCTATGATAAGGAGGTGGAGACCTCCTTATATAGAGTCTCATGGCCACCATCATGGTACCCTAATGGGCCTAGCCCAGTTAGGGTTACCTCCACAAAACCCCCTCAGCTCAATAACATTGTATTAGTCCATGTAATGAAATAAGCCAAACATAATAGATTTAGGGTCGTAGAACCGGGTTTTAGTACCATACCCCTACAAGCCCCCCAAGTCCAGTGTTGCTCCTGGGCGCGCAAGCGTCTAGGTGGAGCGCTGGACTTTATAAGGTGTGAGGCGGTTTTTTCCCTTTTCTTTGGCCTTGTCTTTATTGTCTGAGTTTTGGGAGGTTTTCTCCATGATGGTGACAAGCTGTAAAAATAATGAAGCCTGCGCGTGAGGCGGCTTACGAGCTATAATAATAGAGCCTGCGCGAGTGGCGACTTACGAGCTAAGAATAATAATGCTTGCGCGCGAGAGGCGACTTACGAGCTAAGAATAATAATGAAGCTTGCACGTGAGGCGACTTACGAGCTATAATAATAACGAAGCTTGTGCGCATGGCGACTTATGAGCTGTAATAATAATGAAGCTAGCGCGAGAAGCGACTTACGAGCTAAAATAATAATGAAGCTGGCGCGAGAAGCGACTTACGAGCTATAATAATAATAATGCCTGCGCGCGAGAGGCGACTTACGAGCTGAGAATAATAAAAGCCTGCGCGCGAGAGGCGTCTTATGAGCTTTGAGAATAATAATTGAGCTGGCGCGTGAGGCGACTTACGAGCTGTGAAAGTAATAAAGCTTGCGCGCGAGAGGCGTCTTATGAGCTTTGAAAATAAAAATTGAGCTGGCGCGTGAGGCGACTTACGAGCCGTGAAAGTAATAAAGCTTGCGCGCGAGAGGCGTCTTATGAGCTTTGAAAATAATAATTGAGCTGGCGCGTGAGGCGACTTACGAGCTGTGAAAGTAATAAAGCTTGCGCGCGAGAGGCGTCTTATGAGCTGTGTGAATAATAAAAGCCTACGCGTGAGGCGACTTACGGGCTGTAAGAATAACAGCTTGCGCGCGAGGCGTCTTATAAGCTGTGTGAATAATAAAAGCCTGAGCGTGAGGCGACTTACGGGCTGTAAGAATAACAACAGCTTGCGCGCGAGGCGTCTTATGAGCTGTGTGAAAAATAAAAGAAGCTGGCGCGAGAGGCGACTTACGGGCTATAATAATAACGACGCTTGCGCGCATGGCGACTTATGAGCTGTAATAATAATGAAGCTAGCGCGAGAAGCGACTTACGAGCTAAAATAATAAAAGCCTGCGCGCGAGAGGCGTCTTATGAGCTTTGAGAATAATAATTGAGCTGGCGCGTGAGGCGACTTAGGAGCTGTGAAAGTAATAAAGCTTGCGCGCGAGAGGCGTCTTATGAGCTGTGTGAATAATAAAAGCCTGCGCGTGAGGCGACTTACGGGCTGTAAAAATAACAGCTTGCGCGCGAGGCGTCTTATGAGCTGTGTGAATAATAAAAGCCTGCGCGTGAGGCGACTTACGGGCTGTAAGAATAACAACAGCTTGCGCGCGAGGCGTCTTATGAGCTGTGTGAATAATAAAAGAAGCTGGCGCGAGAGGCGACTTACGGGCTATAATAATAACGACGCTTGCGCGCATGGCGACTTATGAGCTGTAATAATAATGAAGCTAGCACGAGAAGCGACTTACGAGCTAAAATAATAAAAGCCTGCGCGCGAGAGGCGTCTTATGAGCTTTGAGAATAATAATTGAGCTGGCGCGTGAGGCGACTTACGAGCTGTGAAAGTAAAAGAGCTTGCGCGCGAGAGGCGTCTTATGAGCTTTGAAAATAAAAATTGAGCTGGCGCGTGAGGCGACATACGAGCTGTGAAAGTAATAAAGCTTGCGCGCGAGAGGCGTCTTATGAGCTTTGAAAATAATAATTGAGCTAGCGCGTGAGGCGACTTACGAGCTGTGAAAGTAATAAAGCTTGCGCGCGAGAGGCGTCTTATGAGCTGTGTGAATAATAAAAGCCTGCGCGTGAGGCGACTTACGGGCTGTAAGAATAACAGCATGTGCGCGAGAGGCGTCTTATGAGCTGTGTGAATAATAAAAGCCTGCGCGTGAGGCGACTTACGGGCTGTAAGAATAACAGCTTGCGCGCGAGGCGTCTTATGAGCTGTGTGAATAATAAAAGCCTGCGCGTGAGGCGACTTACGGGCTGTAAGAATAACAGCATGTGCGCGAGGCGTCTTATGAGCTGTGAATAATAAAGCCTGCGCGTGAGGCGACTTACGGGCTGTAAGAATAACAGCATGTGCGCGAGGCGTCTTATGAGCTGTGAATAATAATGGAGCTTGCGCGTGAGGCGGCTTACGAGCTACTTTATGTCACGCGCCACGTGCAGATGTTGCATGCGCGTGCGCGTAGACTTTGGTTTTGTGTTATGCGCCACGCGCAGATGTTGCGTGCGCGTGCGTGTAGACTGTGAGCATGTGATGCGTAAGCATGTGATGCGTAAGCATGTGTAATATGCGTAAGCATATGTGATGCGTGAGCATATGGTATGAGGATTCCCAACCCCTAAGTTTGGCGCGTAGCCATATGGGATATTATGAGGATTCCCATCCTTGGCGCGTAGCCATATGGGATATTATGAGGATTCCCAACCTTGGCGCGTAGCCATATGGGATATTATGAGGATTCCCAACCTTGAAGTTTGGCGCGTAGCCATATGGGATATTAGGAGGATTCCCAACCTTGGCGCGTAGCCATATGGGATATTAGGAGGATTCCCAACCTTGCAGTTTGGCGCGTAGCCATATGGGATATTAGGAGGATTCCCAACCTTGAAGTTTGGCGCGGAACCATATGGGATATTAGGAGGATTCCCAACCTTGGCGCGTAGCCATATGGGATATTAGGAGGATTCCCAACCTTGAAGTTTGGCGCGTAGCCATATGGGATATTAGGATTCCCAACCTTGAAGTTTGGCGCGTAGCCATATGGGATATTAGGAGGATTCCCAACCTTGGCGCGTAGCCTGATGCGCGCATGCACGGCGATAGAGTGGTGACTCGCGAGTGCGCGTGCATGGTGGAGGTCTCTTGCGCAAAACCCAGATGGTGGTTTCCGCGGCGGCACATGCACGGCTGCGGAGTGAGAACCCACGGGCGTGCGTACATGGCGGCGGAAGTCTGGTAATTTCTGGATCTGCAATTTAAGAGTCAGATCTGCAACTTTAGACCTAAAATCCAGGTCTGTAATCTAGACCTAGATCTGTAAATCAGATCTGGACAGATCTGAAGCCCGGAGCAGATTTAAAACCATCATAGATTCGGAGATCTGATCATTCGAATCACGGATTTTCCTTCTTGCCCAGATCTGGAAGCCTCTTTTTAGATCTATGGATCTTTTTGAGCTTTAATAGAACAAGCTTTGAAGCCTTTTTCTGTAAACTTCCAGATCTGTGTTTTTCTTGGGAGAGATCTGACAGCCGAGATGAAGATCGAAGGGCAGTTCGTTGCCGTCCCACGGATGGCGCCAATGTCGAAACACGAAATGAATCTTACCAGATCCATGACGATGTTTCCACGGATTTTCGAGATGAACGAACCCCGTCCTGATCTTCTTCTTCAGGGGCTGCGCCGGTGACCTGCAATGTCGAGACCTGCAATGGTTTCGGGGGTGTGGAGGCGACTGCTAAGATATCCTGAGGATTTCTTGTTTACAGACACAAAAAGTGGTGGTGGCTCTTATTGAGCATCACCTATGATAAGGAGGTGGAGACCTCCTTATATAGAGTCTCATGGCCACCATCATGGTACCCTAATGGGCCTAGCCCAGTTAGGGTTACCTCAACAAAACCCCCTCAGCCCAATAACATTGTATTAGTCCATGTAATGAAATAAGCCAAACATAATAGATTTAGGGTCGTAGAACCGGGTTTTAGTACCATACCCCTACAACTAGCTTCCACAACTAAGTGGCACGTGTATTATTTTATGCAATTATTAATGGCCCATGAAGTTAGGATTTAAGTCATTTGTACTTTTGTAGTTCAATATATCGAATTCTGTTCGTTACGAGAACAATGAAGCAGAAGCGACCAACAAACTTGAGACCACCGGCTACCTAGGCTTGTTTAGATTCAAGCTTTTTTCAAGCTGATCTATTTTTAAAAGAGCTTCAAGCGAGACGTGAGCCATGAACTTTTTAACACCCTAAATCTAGTTAGCCACAAGTAACTAAATAATATTATTTGTTGTTCCAAGAAAAATATATAATTATTTTAAAACACAAATAATTATTTTTCATTTCAACCACTCCGAAGAAAACTTACTTATCAAGAGTCAAACGCTTATATATAGGGTCAAAAGAAATAAAATGTTATTTGACTTCTAATACTAAATATATTTAGTTAAACAATTAAATAAAAATAATAATATAATACTAACCGACCATATAGTTTTCTAGAAGCCACTAAAAAGAATAGAGGGAAAATTAGAGTTGTAACTTTCGAAACCTGACCCGAGAAAACACAAACATGGACTCAAACTAACTCAACCTGAAAAACCTAAACCTAAGAAAAGTCCACCTCGAACACGAACCGAAGTAACTTGGGTTGGTTTTTATGTCTGATTTCTAGGTTTTGGGTCAACCCGAAAACCCCGAATAAACTATTTATTGAAATATATGATATTATTTACAGGTATGTACATCGTATATGGAACAATTTGCACATTCCACTTGTTCCTATTCTACCTATTACGGTTGATCGACTATTTATTGTTTACACATCTTTTCTATTTATTGCTAATAACAATTGTAATCGAAAAATATGCTGCTTTACCGGGTTATGTTTATATGACATTTGTCAATTTCGGGTTATTTTATACTTGTATTCTTAATGTAAACCTGACCCGTTTTGTATCCCGAACCTTTCGATATTATCAAAATGATGAATTTTATGTTACATATTTGTTTTATAGTTGTTGGATCTAAAAAAACACCCTTTTCGGTTCTTAAAATGCCCCGAAAACACTCAAAACGAACTCCAGGGACTAAAACTACCAAAATGGATACTTGAAGGACCCATTTGTAGTTTGTGCTTTCTTGGGTCTATAACCAACTCATTTTCATGCAACACCCTTTATATACACACTCATCTTCTTCATTTGTGCTTGCTCATTTCCTCATTTATCTCTCAAATTCTTAAATTCTAAGGTTGTTCTTCATAAGCTAATCTTTCATTTTAACTAACTTCTCAATACTTAAAGCTTGATGTAACAACATATATATAATATACACTCCTTGTTTACCTTCGGTCTTTCATTTCTCCGGTCTCGACCGGTTGAAATGTTGGGCTAGTAAGGCAAGGTTACATGGAGGACTTTGTAGTCCTTGTTTATATATTTAAAAAATCTAACCATATAACTTGTTATACTTGCTTAACTTCTGCATATTTTAGTTACTTGTTCATATTTGTCAAGTTCCATGATATTGGGTATGTGGTGACTAGCCTCGGTTTCACCCCGAGTTGAGAACCGAACCAAAAACCAAACTTTTGTTTAAAAGCTTTATTGTTAACTTTTTGAATGTAAAACTTGAGTATTATTATTTATAAGTTATTTTACAAGTTCCATGGTAATTGGGTATGTGGTAACCATCCTCGGTCTTATTCCGAGTCAAGAACCGAACCAAAAACCGAACTAAACCGAGTTCACTCGCTTAAGACACACAAGTGTGTCTTTAGCCACCAAAACTCATATTTTTCTTCAAGATTATATTTTAAATCAACTTTAGTTAATTTCTAAACATACTTGGCATGTCGGGAACCAACTTGATCTTATAACAAGTTCGGACCGATAAAGTCGTATACTTGCAACGAACGTTAAGGTTCTTCACAATAGAACTACATACTTGGTTAAGTCTATTTTGATTTATTGAGTTATCTCATAACATTTATTATTTTGGGAAGTTAACTTTGAGCTTGGTCAATTATCAAGTCTCGAACCGATAAACCCGAACACTCGTTTAAACATCGTATTGGTATTCTTATAACCAAGGGTTTTGCAATATTGCATTTTAACCCACATTATTTCTTAACATAGGTTGAGTAAAAAAAAGACAAAAAAACTAATGAATAGAATACCGAGACCCGGTTTCGAGTAAACGTATTTTACAAAACTCGTTTCTTTAATTTCTCAAATATTTACATTTTAAATCCTAAATTTTATTTATTTACTTTATTTGTCATGTATTTTATTTTAAACCCTTCCAAGACTACCTACTAACACAAGACCCGTTTAATATATGCCTTGCTCGTTAAACCAATCTCTCTGATTATTCACGACACTATCTTTCAAGTTACTTGTTAATGTGAGTACTTTTTCATCCCCCGTTTTCCATCTTTCGTTTTGGGGGTGGCATTGCATACTTACTTAAATTAAAATGATTTATACTTGAGTCTTAAACCACAACACTTATTGTATATGTTTACTTCAGTAAAAATGCTCGATTTGGTGTTATATTCTTTACATGATTATGTGCAAATTCTTGAATGCTAAGGCAGGTAGCATCTTGAATGCTAAGGCGGGTAGCCTCATCAAAGTATGATCGTACGTTAATTCCGAGTATATATGGTATCCCCATATAGAAAGGTGTTGTCAATGTATTCTTATTGACGGTTCGTCAATGTATTCTTATTGACGGTTTTATTATCTAAATCGTTGCTATTATTTATTGTTTTCATATACTAGTTGTGGATTTCATACTATATACTTATTGTCCAAAACTATGAAAATTGTTCACTAACCTTTGTGTTGACAAACTCTATTTTATGCAATGTTACAGGTTTGATGTCAGCTTGATTGGATTACTTGAAGAAACTTATCATCTTGGCTTTAGGATATTAGAAAATGAAAGAACAAATTATTTGTTTATCTATCTATTTGGCATTTTGTATGAACAATTGTTGTGTTATTTATGATGATATGGATTTAAATGAGTTGTTTAAATATTATAACTTTATAGTGTCGTTGTGCAATGAGCAATCATGTCGCGTCTCGACGTTTCCGCCTTCATTGGTCGGGGTGCGACAATTTATTTATTATTTGATATTTGCATAACAACTACAAAAGAATACGTTACTTTAGTTTTCATGCTGTAGCTTTTCTTTACTTTTTTTACTTTCTTTTTGTTTTCTTAAATACTCGAAACCCGAAAAAATCCAAACCCAAATAACCCGAACCCAAGAAAAACCGTGGAAGATTTAGATTGAATTTCAGGTCTAAAGTTAAAACTTTAAAACCCAAATAACCCAATTACATCAAACTCATGTTAATCAATCTTGCTAGTTTCTTTGTTTCATCATCTTTATATAAATAAAATAAAATGAAATCATTAGTTAGTGGAAATGATGTAAAAGAGGACAAGTTGCCCCCCTCAAAGTTGCTACCATAATCCTAATCATATTTCCTCACCTTTTAATGTTTCTTTCACGTGCCTCCCAATCCAACTTTCGTTCTATTACATTAAAATTAAAAAAGAGGCAATATGTTAAAAATCAAAAGAAGAGCCCTATGACACTAAAATGAAAAAAGAGGCACTATGTTAAAAATAAATAAAAAAACGCCTTCCATGTAAAAGCAAGAAGGCTATTACTGTTACTAATATATTTGAAAGAGAAGTTTGGAAACGCTAGATTAAGATTGGTCAATTTGATAAGATTTCATTAGACCAAGTATTTTTTTTGGTTTGTTTTTTGTTTTAAACTTTGATAATTATATTTCTAATTATCTTTGTTATGTTTGTTTTTTATTAGTATAGTTCCAATACCAATATACCGTAACGGATGTGATAAAACTGACATAATTGCGTAGACTTAGCGCATTTTGTTTTAGTTATAGCACCATAACGAAATTGATCGAATGCAATTCTTTTTTTTAGTCCGGTTTTATAACGGACGTGAAAAACCCAACCAAATTTGCATAGACTCATCGCTAGGGACCAACAACGCTCGGGTTTTACCAGCGCTCGAGTTTCACCGACCAACGCTATCCCAATGTTCCATCTCAATTTTTATAACTTTTTTTTATTTTAGTTTCCGTATAATAACACATGTAACAGAAACTGACCGAATTGACGTGAACTTACCGCCTCAACACTTAGGACCGGCAATGCTTGTGTCTTATCAACGTTCGAATTTACCAACCTGGTTGCGCCGGGTTAAAAATTAGTTAACATAACAAATCCCTAGTCAAGTGTCCACGTGATGCAGCGAAAATCAATACTTAAAGAATACTTAAAGGTTATTAGCGGGTCAAGTATAGTCAAGCTAAGGCCGGCTCAAATTTGAATTTCTCAAATTTAGAATTTTTCAAGATGAATTTCAATTTGCAAAGTAACATGTTGCAAGTGTACCTTTTTTTATACCTTCACTGTTTGATTATCTAATCAAGTTGAGGAGTTTAACAAATTCTTTTATGAAACAATGGGAGCCTATGGTAAAGGAACAATTACAACTTCGAAAACTTAGAAAGTGCGAGCTACATTTGACGATACAAAGTAACGAAACTATGAACCTATGGCAGTTAGTTCAACCCTGAAGAGGTAGGTCCCAGCAGAGCCCAGTTGGACCCGCAGGACTCACCTTGAAGAGAGACGTCTGCGCAGAAAACCAACTGGATCCGCAGGACCCACCATGCTCAGAGACGTGACGTCCTTACGCGCAGTACGCAAGCTGTTCCCGCAGGAAATGCCTCCCAATGGTGAAGTACTCCGCCTGTTCCCGCAGCTGCGGATACAAGCCATCAGGGAAGGCCACCCGCGCAGCAAGGCTACACGCACAAGGCACTTAGCTCTCAATAATTCAGTAGTCACCTGAAGGAATGAGCAAAGCCGGGAACAATCCCGCACAAAGGCGGGAGGGGGAATACTCCCGCCCAAATGAGCCAGTCCGTACGATACTGGAGGATCTTTTGTACTGTACCTGACGAGGTATGGGCAAAAGATCTGACCAGAGATACGACAGCTCATTGACAACAGTATGGCGAGCAGCATGCTCTTGTACTGTAGGTCACTATTAGCCGCTGCCTACTCACCAACTCCTGTCATACCACGTGCATAGCCTGCAGTTGGTGGAAAAGGAATAGTACACAGCAGGCCTGGTCACTGTCGGCCGCTGCCTACCCACCAACTACCAGCATGGCACGTGCGTAGGCCACAGTTGGTAGAACAGGAATACTATTCAGCCGGCTACACTTTCTTGGAAACCTACCTTCGGCTATAAATACCCCAAATGGTATGATCATCTCATCTTATCTTGTATCTTATATCTTATACCTGATATCTGCTCTAGCAATCTCTTAATATACACTTATATTCAAGAGCAATCTAGTCTGATTCTCACGCCGGAGGGTGGTCACAAGGAGGTACCCCCCCTTCTCAGTGACGAGCTCACGGTGTCTGTTTTGCAGGTTATCAGAAGAACCATCTTTGCCGGGTCTAACCCCTCGTGGGAAACATCTATTTAACCCCCAGATTATCCGTAATCTGCCCGGGGTCGATTAGTGTTTCTTCAAACCCAAATTTATCCGTTTAATGTTTCATGCTTTTGTTTCCTCTTAATGTTTTGGCGGTGATTATTGTTACGCATGTTTATTATCTATTATTGTTATTATTATTTGATTTATTAATTCTCACGTTTTTTTAATTTCTTCTATAAAATTTTATCATCACTTTCACTTTCTATAAAAGGATTTTGTTTTCGTTTTATTCTTCCATTAAATGATCAATGTATCTAAACTAGCAACGCGGGGGTTTAAAATATTGCTTAGACAGCTTATACATTAGTACTATTAAATTTTCACATTTATCATTAACAAAAACTTTAACAAATGACAATAGCAATTCAACTCGAGTGAATGTTAGCAACATGTCGGTACCAATTCCTCCAATTTCTGCAAAAGCTAGATTATTATTCCTAATTAGAAATGACCAGAATCTGAACCTAACTTCTAACTGAAATTGACCCGCCAACATCCGAAAAATAATCTGAGCTGCTACATGTGTCCTTTGGCTGATCGACTCTTTTTTGTTTGGCCAAACGAAAAAGTAACACCTTTTTGTAGTGTAACTTTTGGCTTTCCGTCTTAGGTGATGTTCAGGTCTAACTACACCGTTTAGCTAAAGGAGTTGTGCTTGGTTGAATCCCGACAATCTTACTCATTGATCCTTTTAATCCAATTACAGTCTTTTAACCCATTCGTTCCGAAAAAAAAATAGTTATTACAAAAATACTACACTAATACGGTCTTGAACCTTATCGTATTAATTGTTATTACAAAAAATACTGCACTAGCAGTCCAAGTTCTTAAATAAAACAGTTTAGAAGGTCATATACTTTAGGTGACTATCAACACCTTCCCTTTTTAGCTTAATGTTTCTATTTGACCCATTTGAGATACAACCCAACCCAACCCAACCCAACCCAACCCAACCCAACCCATTCTAAAATAAACGAATTAAAACGCATTCATCATTTAATCTACCTGGACCCATTATCACCAACCCCATGCTACCAAACCATAGTTGCTTGGTGCTTCCCTTTCGGCATCACCACATATGTCCAACCAAACTCCACCGTTCTCCAAGCATTTCTACTACCTGATATTTGAATACAAAGCACAAAATATCAATAATAATTTAGGATTTCTTACTATAAATGATTATTTGCTTATTATTATTGTTTGTTTATATAAGTGGTCTGAAGTTGTTGTAATAAGCAATAACTTAGGCATGTTTATTCAAAACAACTTACTTTACACGTAAATAAATAGATAAACCATTTTAATAAATATATTGAATGGCATAAAGAGTTTGAACTAAGTAGAACCACTTGAAGCATTCGCGTAACTCGTGTTTAGTGAAAATGTAATAATGGAAATTCATCGTTTCACTTTGTACCATTATAGCAATGAGAAGCTGTTTCTACAATTTATAGGGATACTGGGTACTCATATAAGGAATATAAATATATAAGACCATGTGTAGATTCAACTATGAACCAACTACACATTGTGACATAAACCCAATATACATACATACATACATACATACATACAATTGGCATCATGTTTAGCACTCTTATCTGTTGTTCAATCATTTATTTATGCACATTATGATGATTTATGGGCACCCATATATTATCTTAAAAACGTGAACTTGAACTTTCTAGCCCATCATCATAAGATCTAAGTTCAAACGACATCATCGCCTATAAAACCCGATTTGGTGAAGGGCGTGTGTTCAGTTAAACCCGACGGGCTCACATGTTGACCGGTTTAACCTTGCACAGGAGATCCGGCAACGACACACTCCTCTATCAACAGCATACATGGGGTGGGTTGTGTAACAAAAACTCATGTTATCAGTAACACCAAACATCACAACTGACTTGGGGTTTTATATCAGAAACCCTAACCAACAAAATCAGAAGCAAAGCGTAGCCGATCACTACAGTAATCGATGGAAAACTAAGAGGCAACCTTCCAGACCATCGTCGCCGCCATAGGTATCCGAAATCGAACCCCGCAACAATAGCCCTCTGGCTGCCTTCAAGAAACAAATAAGTGGAAACTAGAAAGGAAGGCGGCTATGGTAGACGATATTGGTGGAGGAATGAACGTGAAACGGTGGTGATTGATTTCTGCATGTCTGGCTTCAATATCAGTTGTCAATCATGAGATACACCTCTTTCAAACCAAAGTACAACACAATCACAAATAAAATAACTTGAAACCACTTGTAAAGCATATAGTACAAGTAGCAAAGCCTACAAACTTTGCTAATTGTATATATATATATATAATATAATTGTATTGGGGCTTATTTTGAATTTCTAAAATATACCAACCAGCTAAATGTCATAGAGCTATCTCTCAGACTCTGTATGGCGTCCGAAGGCCAGTCAATCGGTCCGCTCATGATCAGGGTCTGCTGGTTTCGTCCTGTCTTGGACTCATCAGGCGAGCGGCAACAGCTCGCAACCAGCGATGCGTTCGTCATGCAAGCACGACTAGGCATGTACGCCTTCCTTCCCGTTGAAGCTGTGCCCAATGAAGTCCGGGACGAGCCAACAAACCCAAACGTTACGACACAACTTAAGCATCTCGATCTTCAAATATTTGGTCCGTGACATAAAACTAACATATATGGCCATTTCTCTCGTTGGGCCTAATGGATAACTGGCCCAAAAAGTGTAGCCGGCTGCTAGATGGGCCGTTTAACTTTAAACTTTAAAGTGTACCTAGATGAAGCCATTTGAGATGTTTTGCGGGTTCTTTTTTTAGGAAGGGTTCGAACCACTTCTGTGTTTAATGTATACGGAGAGTGCTTTTGAATGTCATGATTGAACCAAACATCCATCACATATTTATACCAACACATGTGAGCAAAAGTGCAAAAGAAAGTCAAAAAACGATCAAGAAGGGGCACCAACAATCATCCCAACGGCTGTATATTTTGAGCCGTTGAAACCGACCGGTTTTACATGTTGAATCCCCAAACTAGTGCCAAACCGTTGGGCTGGGCCAGGAACCGAAGCGGCCTGGGCCAAACCAGTTATAGTGTATGATCAGGGATTCGGGTCGTGTTAGAAGCTGGTTCACCGGTCCCAACCTGATTTTTTTGTACTAATCAAAACCGAAAGTCTATTGGGCTTTGGCTTCTTTATGGCACATATGTGCTGTTTAATACTTTAATGTGACATGGATTTGTTTGGGCTTTATGGGCTTTAAAGAAGAATATGAACAATGGACTTTTGGACAGTATTTAGATTTTGATAATAAAAGATTAATAAAATCAATGTTTTAGATGATGTACACGACTTAACTGAAAGGTATTTTGACATGACTATCGTTGTATAATAATAATAAAATTAAAATTAATAATAATATAATCAAGTATAAAAATGTATCTGTATAAGAAAAACAAATATCAACAATTCAAGGTGGGCCCCATCACCTTCAATCACTTCTAGAAGATTCATCATGATTCATGTCCCTCCACCGACTCCAACTCCAAATGTCAACCTTCTATGTGGACCCCACCACTACCATCATGCCAACTGTCACCTCTGGTTTTCCGCCACGTGTGCCGGCATAAGTCAATGATATTCTTAACCTCATCTTGTTAACAAAGGTTGCTAGCATGAAACAAAAATAATATATCCTCCTTTCTTACTGTAACTGTACATTTACATTTGTGTAATAATAATAATAATAATACTAATAATATTATTATTATTACCTTAAAAGTGCTCCTTGTGAAACTCAAATTTGGTTGAACCTTTTTGGTTGAACTCATGACATAAGTTACTTAGTTCCTTTGCTAGCACCGGCGCACCACAGTAAAACACACCTGTCACATAACGTATCATGTATTAATTTTCTCCAACTAATATATGTTTTTACCTTGTTTAATTGTCACAAACATAAAACCTAAAGTATACTCACCAATCCTAGCACCAGCATGTTTTGTACAAGTTTTTGAGAGCACTTTCTTCCAATTTGGCCTCGCGAAATGCGTTCGAACCTGTTAATGAAAGTTTATATCAATGAAAATGTTACGTAAGAATCTTATAGAATGATACCTATCTTGCTGGTAATTTCGGATTCCTAGTCACAAATAACAAATACGTCATAGCTGGTTATGTTTTGTTTTTCCTAATTAAAATTCGTAATGTCTTGGCTAGCAAGTTGGTATTAGTATGTACGAATCTAGTTATGGTTCACATTATAAAACAAACGAGATGAAACCGAGTTAGGGTCTATCAAGAGACACGAGTTACATGTACTAGGGATTCTCGAGTTAGTTTTCCCTATATTGAGAGTTATTCAATATCTGTTCCGTGTGTGTTTTTGTTTAGGTGAGTTATATCAATTCATTCCCGAATCTTACCCTTGTTCCGGACACAATGTCGACCCCGTTTTTAGCATGATTGAGAGCTTGAACCATGGTGATCAGAGCGGACCGAGCATCGCCTTCTTCATAGACACTTGTTAGATAATTATGCATCTCTATCACACCCTATACACATAACCACAGATATTCATAAATTTTTTTGGAAATCTATAAAAAAAATAACCACAAAAATAATAATATACACATATATAGTTATATACTCTTTGATCAAGTTCAGCAACTTCATTCATGATTCCTTTGAACCAATCAAATGAACCTTGTTCTCTGGTCACCCAATAAAAGTATGCATTTGTTGTCCTCAAAGTCTTCTTCTTACTTGGAGACACTTTCCCATGATATGATGATGAGTCACCACTCCCCGAACTCTGATCCGATCGCCTACTATGGCCCGACGTTGAATCCTGAAACTGTAATCAAGTTAAAATATTATTAGCCACTTGATAGTCCACGCGACATGTTAGTAAAAGATGCATAGTTATATTAACGAGTGAACTGTGGTTTTTGTCCCTGTGTTTTGTCCAAATCTGTGGTTTTTGTCCAACAGTTTCAAATTTGCGATTTTCATCCCCGTAGTTTCAATTTACTTGTAGTTAAACCCGAATTCACTAAACCCGTTAAGTCTGGCTGTTAAACCCATCAGCATGACCTTCACGTGATGGGCAGTTTTGTCTTTTTTTCCCCAATATACACCCAAGCCCCTCACGTGAGGGGGCTTGCGAATTAGGACTGGGGAGAAAAGGCACAAAACCGCCCCTCACGTGAAGGACACGCTGATGGGTTTAACGACCAGACTTAACAGGATTAGTGAATTCGGGTTTAATTGCAAGTAAAATGAAACCACCGGGACGAAAATCGCAAATTTGAAACTGTTGGACTAAAATCGCAGATTTGGAGAAACCACTTAGACGAAAACCGCAGTTCACTCTATATAAAAAGTTGCTTACTTCAAGTTCTTCCATTTTGACAATGTTGTTAAGCAAATCTTTAAGAATACTAATAAAAGGTGTCGCTCCAATACCGAGCCCAACGAGCAAGAGAACGTCATATTTTCGATAGTCTTGTGCTGGTGCACCGTATGGCCCGTCTATCAACAGTCTTGGCAGGCTGAAATCAGTTTAATCTTATTATTAGTATTGTTAGCATACTAATTATGTATAAAAAAGTAGGTAAATGAATATATAGTTATGTACATTGCTTTTGTAGTTTCATCGGCTCGAAGCAGCCCGCTTTTACCAGCCACGGGTTGTTCGCAGACCTCGGAGAATACTCGTTTTAGTTCTTGTGTCCAGTCACCGAGCTCTCGTATGTGAATAGCTAGATAATCGTCGTCTGGAGCAGATGTTATCGAAAATGGATGCCTAAAAAAAAGTAGCCCATAAATTTATGTTTATATATCGTTTTAAGATATTTATATTTACCATTCGAATGGTGATATGATCGGGCATTGCACAAACATGTATTGTCCACTCTTGTACCGAAACTGAGGAGGCTTCGACATTTGCAACGTGAGAACTTTACCGGGATAAATGGCAACCTAAATGTTGTTACAATAAGAAAAACATCACAAACATTAGAAGTCAAACAAAAAAATAGTGCATACATTTTGTTTTATTGAACTTGTCAAATGTACGTTGTTAGTATAGCATAGTTAACTCATAAAGTATTTTGCAAAAATATAGAAAATGGAAGAAAAAAAAACATTTGTTGTTCAAAAAATCCTAATTGGGCCAAGTGGACCACTAAAGATTAGGGTGTGAATGGGGTGTGAACAGTGGCGAAGCTTGGACCAAGACACCAGGGGGCCGAGCTCAAATTTTCCGCCGGAAACGCCTAAATTTACACTACGCGTAAAAAATTTCGGGCGAAAACGGGTAAATTTACACTACTATGTGAAAAAACCGGAGGGGGGGGGGGGGGGGGGCACCCCCGGCCCTAACTAAGCCAGTGGGTGTGAATTTCTGAGACAACGCAAACTAGATACGAAACTCACATGGTATAAACGGGTCCGGGTGGGTCAATTTTGGGTTGAACCCATAAGCCTGTTTAGCTAAATGGGTAGTGTTCGGGTCAGTCCAACAGGTTCACAGGTTGGCCTATTTAATCCATTTATATACTTAAAAATGTATTTGTTTTATATAAATTTTGTATTTTTGGTTGTACAAATGTATTTTTAAAGTCTTGACATGTAAAAACAATTAAAAAAAACCTCCGGGTCAAACGGGCCGTATTCAGGTCAACCCACAAATATGCGTGTCGTGTTCGGGTTCACTTGTCTAACAAGATTTTTGGGTTCGGGTCGTTTCATGTTGGACCTGCGAACACGACCCGTTTAGCACCCCTACAGTAAAGATGACCCATTACCCGACCCGCCCATCTAGCCATATCTACACATATGGCTTTGCTAACCTTTAGTATCCGGACAGTATAAGAACCCGACCGAAAAAATCTGAGTGTTCGTTCTCCTGCATAAAGCAGAACCGGAACTGCAAGATACATCCAAGTCTGAAACAACAATATTATGCCACAGTTATTATACATACATATAATCATGTATATAGTTATATACTACATTTTGTTGTTAAATTAATAAACAAAAAGTTAGTCATTATACCGTCTTTTTGTACCATTTCTTCACAAAATAAAGGAACCACCCGTGTACAAGCAGCAAAACATAAACGATAACAAACAAGTGATGCGAATACCAAAACGCGTTGAAGCCCGTGAGTCTGTCGAGCTGCTTTGGTAGTTTCACTAGGCTGCGCCTGAACCATCTGGTTGCGAGTGTGAACGCAATGATCATGCAAACTACCATTATTATTCCTGTCACACCCTCCACACCTTTAACCAAGGTTATGTAGTCTGGTTGGTTTGAACCAAAGAATTTACTCATGTCAAGATTGTATTGCCTTTCGTCTTCGTTTATAAGGCGTGGGAAATCGCATGCTAAATGGTTGCCAGCGTGGAGTATTATGCCGATTACTATGGCTGCAGCTATGGTCTGCAAATGCAAGTAAGATGTACAAAATTAATATGGCTCAAATGGGCCAAACATGATATAAGTTGTCTATAAATTATATTATGTTTTCAATGCATAATACCTTCTAAATCTAATAATCATATTGTTTTTGTGATTATGCTTGAATCATCAATTATTTATTATTTTTTAAAATAAAAAAGGGGGCAAAAGGTGTTTGTGGGTCAACCTAACTCGACCCTATTCACCCAAGGGCGCTAAACGGGTTGAGTTCTTGGGTCCAACCCGAAACGGGCCTGAAAATTTGGCACGAAGCCGAAAGTCGTGTTAGACATAGAATCTGGATTACATATTAATACTCTAAATTACAATTTTAGAACCATAAATACAAATATGTACAAAACAGTTACAATTTAATTATAAAATCTTATATCAATTTCTGTTTTAAGGTTGAACTTTGGTATAAAAGTATAAAACACTCAACCAATTTAAATTATGACATAAAAATCAAAGCTAAATTTGAAAAAAAAAATGCGTTAAACAGGTTAACAGGTCAACCGCCAGGTTGATATTAACACGGCCCGTTTAGCTAAACGTGTTCACTGGGTTGACCGAATCTGACCCAAACCCCTTTATGCTAAACCAAGCTCACAAAATTTCGTGTCAAGTTCGTGTCGTGTCATAAACCGTTCTAAAAATGGCATGTTCAACCCAAACCAAATTTGAATATAAAAACGAACCGAACCTTGTGAAAGTTAATGTTGTCATCGAACGGTACGACATAAGACAACCTAGTAGACCTCAACCAAGTTATAGTGTTCCTGCACACGGGCAATAACACGATAGCCATATTAAGCTTAAGCGTTTCGGCTGCGCCTTTAGCCGTAAGAACACAATATCCCATAACTTCAAATGCAGCCCTTTGTTTGTATTGAAAGTACTTCCAAAGGAACAAACCAATCATGATCAAAATCCATAAGCTAATAATCCAAAGTCTTTTCCAGTTTTCTTGTAAATAATATATGAATTTCGAGCCCATTTGCTTTATCAGGCTGCGGTTTCTCAGTCCGTGTAGGTTCTGGCTCAAGGCTTGGCTTGTGTAGCTCAAAGCTTGACTGTAGTTGAGGTAAGTGTCCTTTTGTAAGAGTAGTGTTTCTAACTGCCATAACTGTATGATCATAACAAAAAATTCATTTTATCAAAATTAGTTACATAATAATTTGAATGATTATGCAAAATATAGTTAGAGTGATTATCAGTGTTATGGTATTGTTGACACGACCCGAACCTGACATGCAGAGCCGTCTCCGAGAATCGTTACTTTTTGGGCAGAAGGCGAAAAAAATTTGGGTCTTAGATGAGTTGAGTATTTGGGTTTAAACATTAAAAATACATATATTTTTTTCAAAAAATTATATATAATTAAAAAATAAAAAAATCGGGCCTATTAGGGTGTCGGGCAGGCAAGGGCGAAGCTTTTTGGGGACCCGGGGTGGCCCCAGTCACTGCCATTTTTTCAGTTAGTATGATAAATTTTGCGTTTTTTCCTGAAAATTGTATAGGTATTAACCGCAATCACCCCAAAATATTTTTCTAAAAAGCTACAGTCACCACTATATTTTTTTTATATATATAATACCTATCGTTTGATTTTTTTTTATAAAACCTCGTAGTTTTTATAAACAAAAATTACAAAATAATAGTTGAATAATAAAAAAGCTTTGTTTTTATAAAACTCAAAATTGGAGGGGGCTATTTGTAAAAATAAAAACTTGTTTAAACAACAACATAAAAAATGGGGATAGATTAGGGTTTGGATTTTGAAAACTAATAAACATGTTCCCTCCTCTCACTTGCGCCCCTGTTCCCACCGGAGACCCCCAGCCATTGCCATCCGCCGCCTACCGCCCATTGCCATTGCCACATAAATAGATATATGGATGTCATATTGTTTGATCCGATCCAAACCGAATCACTGACACGAACCGAATCGTCAACACAAAAATTTTTGGGTCCGTGACTTCGATCACCTCCGTGACGAAGCCCAAGCTTTGCCACTGCGGGCAGAGGTCGGTCGACCACCCAGCCCTACCTCATAGTCGGTAGTACCGACACGCAAACTCTACCAGGTTTTGGGTCGACTGACATGGCCTGTTATAGAATGGGCTGCGGTTCGGGGTGACCCGTTTTAAAAACAGGTCGGTTCTGGTTGACCCATTAGCCCGTTTAAGTATTTTAAAAAACTATAATGAATAGATTTTTATTTTTGTTTTCTCTGTTTTCCAATTTTTTGAAGATACACTTGCATTTTCCGATCTATATTCAAGATTTTTAATATTTTTCAAAAAAAATATATATTCATATTACATTTTTACCCTCACATGCACACATGCCAGGACTTAACGGAGGATTTGGATAACAATTAGTCCAAAAGAACTCGAGAGAGTTTGTCCATTAAAGGACACCGTTACGGATCTGATCCGTAAATCGGTTATGTTTAAAGGACAAAATTTGTACTTTTGTTTAAATTATATCCATTTTATTGTTAAAAACACCTTTTATTATTTTTTAAATATGGTTAAACATGTGGAGTTTGGGTCGACCCAAATTTATGTGCGTGAGTTATGATTAACATATTTGACACAAATAATAACATGGGTCAGATTCAGGTTGCATTTTCAGTTCGCTAGCCCATAACCTATGAACCCAACACAATTGACTACCCTAGAGTATAACTATGAAGTATGAACCCTCTATGTGCGAATATAAAGTGAGAGTGAAATTTTGATTTTTTTTTGTTTCCATTTTTGTGTGTTTTATGATATTATTGATGATAAGAATATATGGTTGACTACTTTATACACATGGGATAGTGGAGAATACGCGTAATTGAGGGGACAATACAACAAATTCAATGATGGGAACAAATAATGTGAATCATAGTAACCATGTGTCAAGATGCTTGCTAAGATAAGGTATGGAACCTAAGTGGAAAACAAAGAAATTGGAAAACAAAGAAATTATTATTAGCACACGTTGTTACATAAAAATGTCATAGAAGAATAAAACAACTTCTTCATAAATGTAATATCTTATGATGTCAAAAGGATATATTTCATGATTACTTCCAATTTAGTTTGTGTTTATAAAAAAAATAATCTAAAAACTAACAAGCTTCATATATCTTTTATTTAGAATTTAGAATTCCACAGTATCAAAATCTAAACCTAATAAATATGTAATTAGGTGCGCCACGTGTTATAATTCTATGAGTTCAAGATTATTTTTTCTATTTATCTTATTTCATCTCTCAAAAATGCATATATAGTAGATTAAAATTAAAACTACAGTAACTTATATTAGATATTTGACTTCAAATATTTAGATTATAAGTTAATAAAGTTAAACATAATTTCAATCATATTTTATCTCAAAATATTATTATATAATTCTTAAATTTTCACTACTAAATATTTAATACTTTCTTTATTTAACCCGTATAAATAAAAAAAGTTTCTATCATAATTAAAAAAAGAAAAGAAAAACGTGTCACCACTATATAAGTTAAAATTTGCAATTTAAATTAGGTGATCTTACAAAAAATCGCTTAACTAAAAATTTACTTAGTGCATACGTGTAAAGTTGATTTATGGATACATTAGTTTTTAAGAATATGTTTTGTATATTTTTCTTCCAATAGACAGCAGGTGAACAACCAAAAAAGAATGTGTATTCCAATGTTGTTATATTCATTCTTAATTCTTCATGGGACAGTTGAACAACAATGTAATTAATCTGATCTTAGCCTAAGGCTTTTGGGCTAACCACTACTTTGAAAACTAACACACACCACTTGATTTAATTAAGTAACAAAAATATATTATATCCTTTTTCAGTTCATGAATTCTAATTTCTATCATGTTCATCCTACTACAATAACTATTTCTACTTTATTATTATAATTTCACATGGCAAAATTTTATTTTTGATGATGACACCTCACATTTTTTATATTTTATGCCAAGTCAAATCTCTAGTCTAGTATTTTAAAAGATAAAATTTTCAATTTATGTAAATATTCAAGAATCTAGAACATGAATAAATGAAAACACAAGACAAATCTCAAGCTATTGATTTCAATGGCTGTCTTATAACAATTGAGTGGTTGACTTTTAACATATAAAATTAACTTACCTAATTACTAACTAATTGTATAAAATAGTCACATGAAATATCAAAACAGACAGAAAGATGTGTCAAAATAGATGATTTCATGATGGCTATTTATTATTATAGCTAAAAACACTTAAAAATTATTAAATACATCTATCATCTATTAACGTAAACTTCTATACTTTGTATGGGAGAAGTACCACTAAGTATTTAAAAAGAAAGAGTCGTACAAAGATTGTTTTAGTTTCTTACATTTATAATAGTTTTTTTTAACGTAATATCTAAATATAAAGAATGACCAAAATATCTTTTTAACCGGTTAAAATAAATAATTTGTCCATACGAATGGTTTTTTCATAAAAAAATTTTACTCAAAACCAGTCGACCGGCCTACTTAATAATTTACCATTAGATTTTTCAACCAACCAAGTCACACCACATAGCGATTTCTTGCTCAGACGGTCAGATTTTTTTTTTGGGGGGGGGGGGGGGGACCGTCGAACCGATGGAATTTTTTAGGCGCCCTGACGAGATTTATTTTGGTGTTTGACGAGATTCGCCTCGTCTTCCGACGAGATTCTCTTCGTCTTCCAACAAGATTTTTTCGTCTTCCGTCAAGACTTTTACAAACTTCCTCCAAGCTTTATTTTACATGTGATAAAATTTTATTGATTGAAAATCTCGTTAAATGATGATTATTAACCAAACGGGCCAATTCTATTTTGAGTAAAAACTGGTTAGCTAAACATTTATTTACTTTGACAACTAAATTAGTAATATGAAAAAAAGTGGAAACCATATAAAAACACAAGGGTGGGGCCCACACGCACCTCAATGTAGCCAAGTCTTTCCGGATCCAACTCTTCCATTATTAAAGCTGCATACTCTTCTGCTTGTTCTTTTAACCTTGATAACTTGTTTGCTGACGCACTTAGCATTATTATCTGTTAACACTTTCCAAAATTAATATTCATTCATGTGCTATGTAAGAAAAAGTCTTTACCAAACCCCCTTATTTGTTTTTCAAAGTACAACTTTTTATACATATTTTATGTGTAATGCCATGTATTATTATTTCTGTAAAATTGTTTAGAATTGCACTTGGAAGTATTTGAACATAAAAGTGAAAATATCACTTTTAGTATAGTTCCAAAATAGTTTTAGGTAAATTTTTCCAAAATTGTAGCAATAATTTATGACAAAGACTTAGCAACACATTTTCTTACAAAAGGAAATTGAAGGATTTTAAAGAGTTAATGTAAAAGGCATTGAAAAATCGTCATTGCGCATGTTTGAATATGCTGATGGACCCGAGTAGTTTTCTTAGTATTCTCTAATATCCGATACTCGTTTTTCATACATCATATTCATATTCAAAGAAATGAAGAATAACCCTAATTAACAATAAAGTGGCACCCCTTAAAAAAAGTTAATGGATTCACTAGTGCATGTGACACTTGTGGTTCTTGCTTGTGCATACAATACTATTTAACATACTTCAAAATAACTATTGTATATGTTAATAAAACTTTTGATAATATCACAGAAAAGCTTAATAGATATGTAGTAAAAGTGTAATATAAGCTTCAATTATTTATATAGTTTTAATAAAAATATTTGAGAATTGAAAGATTTTGTATAACAGAAATGATCACCAAATCAACTCTTCAACCACTCGCCACGCCTAAATGTGGCTATCTAATAACAGGTTTGAATATTTCATTGATGAATAATTTGTGTTAAAATAACTGAAAATCAAATAATAATAATAATAATATTACGTATGATCAATGTTTACCTCCTTAACTTCTTCTTCAGTGATTCTTCCATCTTCATTCTTGTCTACCCTGTAAATGTAAGTACAAGATATGATATAGTAGATCAAAGTAATAAAACGACCGGCTAATTGTTATTGATACTGCTACTTTACTTTACACCAATAATAATATGTTCCATTGCATTTGCACAGGTTTGAACATGAGACCAGTAATTGTAAGTCTTACATGTCGAAGAAAATTTGGAGGCGAGAATCGAAGCTCTGATCGGTGATCTGCGACCAATATGCGTATAATTCTTCCCTACTAATTTTGTCAACTTTAAATCTTCGTCTTCGGCTTATCGCGTCGAACACTTCAAGCGCAAATTCCTTCGAATCCTTCATTCCTTCAAACATAAACATCGACCGGTTACTAAAAAATTTCAAAGTTTGACCATTTATGGTTAGAACGGCCGTCTGAAAGTTTTCCAAACAACCGTTTTAACCAAAATTTACAAAGTTTGACAAAACGGCTGTTATGAGCAATAGTTCTTAAACGATGACTTTTTTTTGTTCAAAACGACCGTCTGAGTGTTTTGTAAATGGTCGTTTTTTGACGTGAAATCAGATGAGGACGGTGTAGCTATAGCGAGAAATAAAAACCTATGCATTGTGCGAAATCGACACGATAAAGATACCCATCCTTTTGAAGGATTTTGAAGTTATTCTCAACCTCATTCCATCCATCCGCACCGTTGATTTTGTTATTACTAATGAATCTGAGTCCTTTAAGCGCTCGATGAGCGCCCGAACGTGTTCGGTCAAGCTGCGCACGCTGCCTCCGCATCGCGCGAGCAGCCATCGCAGAATCCAACCCTCCAACAGCCGTTGAGGACGAGGCACGTGCGGTGTGGCCGTAACTCCACGGAAACCGTTTTAGTTCCGTGGAGAACTGGCGCACTTTGGCCACGGCCTCCGCCTTCAACTCCTGCGAGAACTGTCGTAACCGGCTCGACCGGTTCGACGAGCTCCTTCGCATTGTCGACGAGCGCGACGAGAACGCGGAAACTGGCGCCCCAATTTCCGCATTTTCACTGTCCACGTGGATAACTGTCGCGCTCGCTGGCTCGACACTGCGAAGGATAATAGTGTCATCATCTTGAAGGTCGAGAGTGACTTCTACGAACTCCTGATCAGTCGGGTTCATCGAGGACGTGTCGGTGTACGCGGGCGAAGAGCTTTCGCTCGGCATGTTGTCCGGGACGGTATCGGACGCCCATCGGCGTTCGTGACGGGCGCCTCGCATAGTATTAATCCGATAATAATAATATAATAGCACCAAAGAGAAAGCTCAAGTGTGACGAATGATGGAAAATGAAAAGAATATGAATATGAATATAAATAATGTGAATATGATTAGAGGAAAGTATACATGGGTTGGGTGTTAGAGAATAGAGAGAGAGAATAATAATAATAATAATAATATTAGAAAGAGACTTAGGAGATGAGTGAAATTTAGTTTATGAGAAGTGAAGGAAGATATATATTATTGTTTAAATATGATTAGGGAAATCAGTTTGTAATTTTTTGGTTGTTTACTTGGAGATTACTGTGTCGTCGTGATCAAACCGTTATTGTGTTTTTAGTTTTCGTTTTTATGAAGTTGTTTATTTTGTGTTAATGGTTTGTAGTTGGATTATATGTTTGGTTAAGTTTTTATATTTGGACTTAGGTGATGTTTGTTTTTTCAGATGTAAAATGTTTGCAGTTTACACATCACATCTGCAGATATCTGTAGAAGATGTGGACCAAACCTCTGTAGTTTGTAAGAAGATGATTGTTAGTTTTTTAACATCCGTAGACTGC
>NW_027506708.1:0-36301 GCF_021521415.1 Bidens hawaiensis
TATCTTATATTCAACAAGCAAACATGCAATATAAAGAGATGAATGGGGAATGCGCAAGATGCGAATAAGGGAAAAACAAAATTTCATTCCAAAACATAGAAATTTACAAATTTACAAAATGATGAGATACAAAATACAAATAAAAAAAAACATGAAGGGCTTCTCAAGTCTCTATATCAACGTCAGCCTCTTCATCACCCTCATCATTACCTCCCTCAGCATCTGGCGCAGCCCGCTCCTCGTCATCTCCAAACTTGCCATAGTCAAGCTGTTCGTCTTGAATGGAGTCGTCTTCTATCACAATAGTGTCAGGAGCGGGTCCTTTGGACACGCCAGAGCCGCTAGCAGAGGCAGCATTGCCCGCGCCATCATCG
Source organism: Bidens hawaiensis (assembly GCF_021521415.1). Classification (NCBI taxonomy): domain Eukaryota; kingdom Viridiplantae; phylum Streptophyta; class Magnoliopsida; order Asterales; family Asteraceae; genus Bidens; species Bidens hawaiensis. The sequence goes on from NW_027506708.1 coordinate 375, forward strand.
CCGCCACCAGCCCCTTCACACTCATCAAGTAATTTCTTTAGAGCGCCGAGATCGGGCTGATCAGCAAGCGAGGCTATCTGCAAATCATAAGGAAAAGTATGAGTACAAAAAGACTAGGAAAATAAGTCAAGGTAAACTCATTAAGGTTAAAATACCTGCTCAAGGATGGGAATGGGAGTATTCAAATACTTCTCCCCCACCTCGGCCATGTCAGCGCAGACGACGTCGAGCTGATAAGGGTAGTCGGATGGGTTCTTCTTCAGCATGCTATATTCACAGCCATCCTTAAACCCTTCAGCTCGACCCACCAAGCGCGAGGCGTCGTTGCAATCCATCACAAGGGTCTGAAACTCGTCTGAGTATTTCATCGCATAAGCGCAACGAATCATACCCTGTGAGACTAGCCATTGGCGATCCTGCGCGAGGGAAGAAACAGACGTCTCAAGAGCAGGAATCTGAGAGTTTAACAACTCAACAGTTTCCTTGGTTAGTTTTAGCTCTTCTCTGTCGGACGTTGCTGCCGCCAAGGCCTCATTCATTTCCGTTCGCGCAGCATCGAGCTCTTCTTGGCCAGACGCTGCCGTCGCCAGGGCTTCATCCTTCTCTGCCCCGCGCGGGCCTCAAGCTCTTTCTTCAGGCGCGCAACCTCACTCTCTAATAAAGATTTGTCAGTGATAGCCTGCACAAGAGTTTGATCACGCGCCTCTGCATCTAGCTCCAAATCGCGCACTCGCCGCGCGTACTTGGCCGCATCCGCCTCTGCTGCCTGCAGCTTCTCCCGCGCAGCCTGCAGCTCATGCCCGCGCTTCACGAAGGCAGCGTTGGCACTTGCTCGGTTCTCGCTGAGTTTCTCAGCTCTCTCTCGAGCGTCAGAAAGATTCCAAGCAGACACCTTAGCCTCTTGCTTGGCCTCCGCAAGAGCATCACGCACCTTTACATAATCATAGCGAAGCTCTTGGGAGGCAGCAAAGAACGCAGACCCAGCAAAAAGATGGTTATTGAGCAAGTCCACGCGAGCGCGGTCCTCCTGAAACCTCATTTCAGCTGGAGGCACAGAGTGAGTCCAGAAGTCTTCACACACACCCATGGACTTAAATGAGCTATCCTCAGTAATATTCCATCTCGGGCGGTATATGTGATCGGCTTCCTGCAAACACAAAGCAACGTTCTAGTCATCTAAACACTAATCTGGAAGTCCGCGCATCGGAGCAAAACGAACTTATACCTGAGGAGAGCAAGCAGAAAAGTCAGCGCCAGCCCCACGAGAAGGCTGCGCCACGAAATCTCGTGGCGCTACAGGGCTTGCGCGGGCCACCATCGGAGTCTTCAAAATTGACCTCCTCATCGTCCTCTGTAACAGGTCTTTTCTCCTGCGACATGGAAAAATCAAAACCAGTCTCGCGAAGAGGGCTGCGCGCAGGAGGAGGTGAGGGAGGTCTAGACACCGCTAGATCAGCGCGTAAAACAGCCTCCTGCTCCTTAGTAATCCCAATGAGGGGAGATTCAGTGCTTGCAGGAGCAGGAGCAGAACCAACGGCGCTGGCGCCGGCGCCAGCAGTGCCGCCAGCAGCTTGTGTGCCAGCTATAATTCCTATGAAAAAACCAACAAAGAGAAATGATTCTTGACTTGATCTAAAAGAAAAAAGTCAGAAAATAAAAGCGCAATATATACCTTGGCGCACCGCCGTTCGCGAGTTAAACATCGCCATGGAGTCCATTTTCCCCCTTTTCGAGGGTAAAACAGAGGACTTCAAAGCAACCTTCGGCGCAGCCTCGGTACCTTGTTGCGCCTGAGGTTGATCCACTAAGGTCGCCGGCTCTACAAACATTTGAGTGAGCAAAGATTCATTAATAACTCTATCGGAATCACGCTCATAAAACCATAAAGTATAAACAAAGTATACCTGTTGAAGAGGAAACAGCAGGCGCAGCGCCGCTTCCCTTTTCCGCGGCGCGAAGAGAGGAGGTGGCGGCACCATACCTCGTGTGGACAGGAGGACTGCCCACACCTTGAGGCAAAGAAGACAAGGAAAACTTGGAGGTAAACCCTTTGGTTTTCTCAAGTCCCTTCGCTTGAGTAGGAGGATCCTGAGCAACAGGGGCATCATTTTTCTTCTGTTTTTTACTGGCCCCTGCGCCAGTTTTCCCTTTAGCTTTACGCTTGAGTTGTGGCACCTCAGCTTCCTCCTACACCTCTTCTTCCGCGAGCTCCAGCTCATAGTTCTCGAGCGCATCTACAATACGTGCAACAGAAATGTTAACCAAATTTGGTATTCTAAAGGCATAAGCATAAGCACAAAGGCCTACCAGGCGCATCGCTGTCAAAGCAAAATCCCAAATCAACAGGGATGAACATATCATCGAAGCGATCGGGGAAACCAACTTCCCCAGCGCCCAGCGCGACAGAGCCACCCTCTATATGATCATCATAGGCGGCATGGACGTACTCCTTGCTTACTGCATAAAACAAGACAAATGATATCAGCAAAACGAATTATATTCGCGCAGAAATAATGCAATGAGCTAATAACTCATATAAGCCATCAACTTGGATAACAGGCTCAGTCGCGCTGTCGGTCCACCTCCTGCTCATACCAACCCCCACCAGCGCCTCCTCGCAAATATTCTTGGCGGGGGATGGTTCAGCAGTCAACTTATTAACCCATGCGCCAGTTGGGTTTTTAAGAACATTCTCATCCGCGGGCGCAGAGGTGATCACGCGCATGGTCATGCGGATGGGAACCACACCAGCCTTAATATAAAAAAATTTCTCAGACCAGTCATGAAGGCTTTTGAAGGAAACAGTGCAGCACTTGACCTTCTGACTGTGAGGAATGAACGAGAACCAAGAATCTTGGATTTTTGGCTTATAAAAATATTGAAAGCGCCGAAGGGTGGGCTCCTCGCGCTGAGCTTTGCACATGAACTCAAAATGAGTCATGCGCACAAGTCCAAAAGGATGGACTTGGGATATGTGAATCCCATGAAATTGAAGCAGCGCACCCATAAACCTTGTCATCGGGAGACGAAGGTTGCAGTGAGTGAAAAAATGACAGTATAAGGAGAGATAGCCGGTGGGCGGATCTGCCGCCGTTTGCCCGGCCGCCGGGAGCAGACAGCCGTACTCAGGGAGAAAACCCTGAGAGGCGATGAGACTGTCGAAATCAGACTGTCTCAATTTGCAGGGAATCTCATCCCACCTCTTCACTGTCTTGCCCTTCCCCACCTCCTCCGACGAGGCCTCGGCAACCCGTTTTCCCTTGCCGGTCTTCTTCAAAGTGTACATGACTAATGATTTTACAGGGCGTTTGCTGGGGGAGATTGTGGTGTCTGGGTTATCAGACATACAACTGTGAATCAAACAGAGGTTACTTCAAGAACGGAAATCTGGAAACAAAAGACAGGCTCTTAATCGGAATAAAAATGGAAGGAAAGAAAAAGCTCTGAAATAACAATGAAGATGAAGAATAACAACTCAAAAGGCTTGCTTTTATAGGCCCAGGAGAGAGAGAAACAGGTACTGATCAGAGTTCACGCGCCCCCACTCGCAGGTGCAGGCCAACGCTGAGCGCGACACGTGTTCCTGACACTGTGTGAGGGGACATAAAAGGGAACGAAACAGGTACTGATCAGAGTTCACGCGCCCCCACTCGCAGGTGCAGGCCAACACGAGCGCGACACGTGTTCCTGACACTGTGTGAGGGGACAGGAAAGGCAACTGTAGCACCTCGAGCACACGAAAAGTCTGACACATGTCTCCATCTCTGACGCATGTCAGCACCAACCAACCACGTACATGGACGATTCATTTCAACCAAAAGGGTAGAATTTCGCGCAACGATGAAAAATAAAAAAAGAAAAGACAAACCCTAAAAGAACTATTAAGTCTAATATCTATCTTACCTCGCTCGCGCGAGACAAGACACACATTAGACTGGGGGGGCTTGAAGAGGTATGTACCCGCCTCAACATCGAGCGGGGCGGGTCAACCCACAAGATATAGACAAGAGGCTTGAAATCAAGATATCATGAAGGCACAAAGCCAAAACCTATGCGCATGGCGCATATCACATATGCTCACGCATATCACATATGCTCACGCATCACATATGCTCACGCGTATCACATGCTCACGCACCATATATGCTCACGCATATCACATATGCGCGTGGCGCATATCACATGCTCACGCATCATATATGCTCACGCATATCACATCTGCGCGTGGCGCATCTGCGCGTGGCGCATATTACATATGCTTGCGCATATCACATCTGCGCATGAAACATCTGCGCGTGAGAATAAAGAGAAGACCTCGCGCATCCTCAGGATAGGCACATATCACACATGCACATAATCAACCTCGTCCTTATCCAAATCAGGATAAGGACAACCTTGATTGTGCTCGTCAGACAACCTTCCAGAAGGTATCCTTTAAGGAATAAGAATATGCTGATGTTGACAGCTGCCAATGAAAGGTGGACAACTCAGCAAAACCCATGTGCTACCACGTGATTGCACATGGGTCAGGTGAAATACCAGGGACAGAGAATAATCAATGAAAAAACACCAGGTGTCCTAAGGACACGTTGCGCAAAGCAATTGGAGAAGGCCAAAAAGGCCCTAATGGGATCTGAGCCCAATCATTGGAAACCCTAACACTATAAATACCATACCACCTCCACAAGGGGAGGTAAGCAAGAAAATATATTCCAATTCCTTACTCACTCTCAGATTATTATTATCTTCTTCTACAATCTCTTATTCTCACACCGGAGGGTTACCCCAAAGAGGACCCCTCTGTCCCTTTCTGAGGGGTAAGTTCACGGTGCTGCTCGTTTTGTAGGTGGAAGAATTCATACTCCGGAGAACCATCGGTGAAATAGCATACTCACACCCGAGGAAAGTTGATCGTCTACCAGTGAGCCGATCCACGTTTCTTCAACAACAAGGTAGATACTATATATTCAGTCTAAATTGATAACAAAGTATTCTTATAATCATAATTCTTTTGCAGGTTAAACAGCTTTTGGCTGTAGACGGAAGGCTACATACAAATTTTGATATAGCTCCAACAAGAAGTGATCAAAACTACACTCGATCATATTATATGAGCGGGAGAGATTATATAATTAGTGGCCGTTTTGATGAACCGGTTGTTCGTGTTTGTTGTGCTCAAACGGGAAGGCGACTCAGGGATATATAATTGTAGGTTTTTGTTTTTTAATATTAATAATAGAATTTAGTAGCATTGTTTGTTAAAAGTTGTTTATGTAGTTTTAACTTTTAAAGCGTGTTATATGGCAGGGTCAGAATGCAAGGAGTCTAATGTTTGTGCAGTCTTTAAGAGGAAATCCACTTAGGGTAAATTTTTTGTTTATTTATTTATGCATAGTTTATTGTTAGCATGCAGATATGATGTAAGGGTTAACATTTGGTTTTGTTCAGCATTTTTACATGGCCAGATTTGCAGCATATGTGCGCCCGAGCTCAAGTGGGAGATCATCAAGGTAGCTCATGCTATGATATCATTCTTCCTGCTGAATATTATGACATTAGCGTAGTGGTTTCTTCCTGTGTTACCGTAGACCTAAGGCCCAAAAATTCGTGATCTTAGAATCCATGTCAAGTCAATAAACAAAGAAGGTGATTAAAGACAAAACCATATTCACTGAAGAGAATAGCCACATTCAAGGAAAGAAAGAGAATAAAAGCAATAATATTTTCCATTATCTACTTCCAGATTCATATATCAAACTCCATATGATCACAAGATCCGTCATGTAAGACCAAGTGTACCCAAAACGCTAAAAACGCCCAAACAAGTCTATGGTTGTATAAACCGCAACCAAACACAAACACATTCACTCTATAACAGTTTTTGTTTTATCAACCTCATGATAACAATCTATGAAACCCCAACCAAAACAGAAAAAGAAACCTTTGGTTTTAAACTGTTGTCTTCTTCTTGCCACTGCTGCGGCGGCGCTTGCGGCTCTTGTTGGCACATCCTGCGAAATCCTGCAAGCGTGCGCACACACACGTGTGAATACATATATAGATATATTAGAATGAAGTTAAAAAAGAAAATTTATAAAAATAAAATGAAAGCAGTTGTACCTCATGTCTTTGAGCTTTCATTTGTTCCAATTTCTCTTTATATGCTTTCTTCCACACACGGGGTTCGATTCTGATCTTATCACCCCAAATCAACAATGACGGAATGCTAGAAATTTGATAATAACAGAAATAAGTTACCATCACATGTTATTATATTAACAAACAGACACAATTAATTACCTGCAGAATCTTCTTACAGCGAAGCAAAGTGTGAGTGCCCATAACAACAGATATTGGCTGTTCCTTTTCAAAAAAGCTGTAGATGCATTCTCCACTTGTGATGGGCTATTAGTAGTTGTTTAAACGAATATACACTAATAGTCCCCTTATAAATAAGAGTACACCCTAAATTCACTCATTATCCTAATATTCCAAACATGCATACACCGTTTTTCTTCAATATTGGTTTTGATGATTTTTCTTCAAGGAAGTAAGTCCATAGCCTTCTGCTAGGATCGTTCATAAATGTGATTATGTGTTTGATCATATTTAGGATTGTTAAATAGTAGATTTTCTAGGTTAAATATGGAAATTTTCTTAGATTCCTCGATGGCCACAATACTTGATTGTAGTACTCCATAATCATTTCTGACTCCCTCATTTTCAGACAGTCGAATTCATGTCTCAAGGTTTGTAATCTTACCACCATAACCTAAATTAATGGTTCAAAAACTATTAAAACCTTCATATAACATTATTTTGAGCAAACGCAACATTAGCACGTTAAAAAGAACTTAAAGTTCTTACCTTTTTTGCTACAAACCAAAACCGAGCATTGTTGATTGAAAATGGTGAAGTTCAAACATGTTTACACGAATAAGTCCGTACCAAATCTTGAATTCTTCTTGCCTAAGCTCGATTCAGTTATAGAAAACCGAAGCTTTGATGCTTCTACTTGGTTTTCCCTTTCTAAAACCTCATGTCTCTCACTAATTTTCTCTCTCCTGAAAGCGGGTGAAGAATATGAAGAACTAAGCAGGGCCGGCTCCGAGAAAGCAAAAAAAAATTTGGGCCGAAGGCGAAAAATTTTTTGGGCCTTAAGTAAAAAGAGTATTTTGTTGGGTTTAAACAATTTAAAATTTTGATATGGGCTACTTGGTTATAATTTAGGTTGTATAAAAAACTTTTGTATAAAAATATGATTAAACATGTCTCAAATGAGACTAGAACTCATGACCTTTTGGTTGGGAGTAATACCCCTTTACCACTAGCGGTTATGCAATTGAGTTTAAACACTAAATTTACATATTGTTTTAACAAAAATACATAAAATTTTAAAAAAATAAAAAAAATTCGGGTCTAACGGGGTGTCGAGCATGTGGTCGTCGACCACCCCAGCCACATCTTATGACCGGCCCTGAAACTAAGGCTACTACTTATACAACTCACTATTGGGAAAAAGAACATTAAAGTTTGGCCAAAGTGCCATTTCACCCCTCCAAAGATCCATACTAATGCAAATTAGCCCGAAATAAATATTCTCTATTTAGTTTATATAAGCTCATAAAATTTGTGATGCTACAGGCTTACATGTTAATTTTCAGGCTAATATAAGGTTCGAACACTTCACTTTGATATATATTTTTTAATATGATCCCTGCTAGTTATAGGCTTACGAACATAGTCACAACGCACTTGAAGGTTTAAACATACTAATGCCAATTCACTAGCTTTTTCAGTCAACCGTTGATCAACTATTTCAATTCACTAGCTTTTTCAGTCAACCGTTGATCAACTATTTCTTCCCATTCATCAACCTTTTCTACTCATCATTCAACTTTTTTTTTATCCATGCCTCAGCAATTTTACCTTTTTTTTCTTATAATTGTTGTCTAATAAATGCTTCAGTTTATTAGGTTCATGATACGAAAAAAAAATTGGTTTTTTGAGATTTGTATTTGACGATATTTTTATATCTTATATATTCTAAAGTATATACGTAAAACTATATAAAATTATAATGATATTATTTATTTATGATAATGTTTATAAGTGTGTAATGTATCATATTCAAATTTATAATATTTATAATGGTAAATAAATGTATATGAAAATTCTACCGGGAATTTATGTAACAAACTAACGAGTATACCTGATACACGTGGGTATGCCCGATACCCGACTGGTAATTACCTGACAAATATCTGGCTAGTATTCGAAATGGATATGGGACACAATTTTACAACCGAGTATAAGAGTGAGATTAGCAATAATTTACCGGAACCCAGTCCATTGCCATCCTTAGTACCGTAGCATGATACCCGCATTTCTTAGTCATGCCCATTTCGTGATCAATTCACCTCTTATTTGTTTTATCAAGCTGTAGTTGTTCATTTGATAATGTCTATACTTAAGAATGAATCTGAACATGCTTGCTTAATTTCAACCCAAACTTTCGTATTAACCTTAAAATATATCCATTTGACTTCAGTCGCTCCTTATATGTAGTTTAAAGGTCATACACATTTAGGGGACACTCGTCGATCATATCAATCCATCTTTTACCAATTTGATAATACACTAAATCACCACTTTAGGTTGGTTTATGGGTTCCAAAATCATCATTAGGCCTACTCTAACCCGTTTTAACTCTACATAAGCATCACATCACTTATTTTTCTCTCTTTTACTACATCTCACCCAAAGGAAATTGTTTAATCTATTTAACTCTATCTCACTCCTATTAATTTTTAATCTAATATATTGTACTTTGCCTTTTAACCCGTGAAGAGCATAATCCATGACCCTTTTTAACAAATTTAACACTAGTGGGGAGTGGCTTAATCCATATTTAAAGTGTCATGTCATCCTAATTTATGTTGGGCGTTAGAGTATATCAGTAAGCCTAATTAAAATTGAGACATGAATTTCAAATCAATTTCAGTATTAACAGTGATTGGTGTCAAGTACCCTAAATTAACGATTTTTGTAATTATAATATTATGTAAATTTCGTTATATGTGAAAACTTATTAATAGCACGTACTAGGGATGGACAAATGGTACTGGATACCATGCCGGTACCGGTACAGTAACATGTATTTTTGTAACTGAATCGGTACCCACTTTTTGGCGTTTTTCTTTTTGGAAATATGTGTATTTTGTTATAGTGTAGTAATTGAAGATGCATATATTGTGTAGAGAAAATATCAACTTACGTGTAAGATTGTATTTTGAATTATATAATAGATTTAAGATTGGTTTCTTGTATCTAGCTCAAGTTATTAATAAAGAAACCCTGTGAGATGCTCCAACGATGCAGATCAAGTGAAAGATCACTTGTGAAAGTTTTATAAATGATAAGAAAAGGCTTATAAATACACATATTAATAAAACAAAGTCTTACAAGTCTAAAATGAAGTTTTGTAAAACAAATGTTTGTGAAATACATTTAGGTCTTTTAACACTTTACATAAAACAAAAAAAAAATATTTAATAAAATGAAATTAAGACTTTGGATATCTATCTATACTCTTAGTAAAAGATTACTACCTTTTGATGAAGTGTCAACATCATATTCACTAAAACCGAATCAAAATAAAAAATAAAATGATAATATAAGTTAACCCACCTAAATCATTCTAACTTCTTTTTTTTTTTAAATTGTGTCCAAATTATTAAGGGTTGGTTTAAGGATAAAAATATTTAAATATATATAATCTATTATTAATATCAAAATTATATTTTAAGTATGCATCTAATGTGCATTTACGAGGAAGGTTTAAAAGGTACGCGAACCAGTTAAATTCAGAAATTTTAATGAAAATAATAGCTAGATTGTTTTCTAATATACTAGCAAAGCACTACAAACAAAAGACTCTTCTGGCATTTAAAAATAAAATGGAATTGAAACTTGAAAGTTGGTTTAAGTTGGTTCATTTAACATCTAAAAAAGAAGAATTTCATGATTTCATTAACCCAAAATTTTGAAAGAGTAACAAAAACTTTGTAATAGTTTTGGTTGGAGTTAAAACAGCCAAGCGACATGCAAAATCGATGTTCAACTTTTGATAATCATAAATAAAGAGATTTTATTGCTTCTATAATATATGATTGTTTATTGGATTACATCAAAACAGAAGGCAAGCGGGCAACAAGCTGCGCCGCTACTCCTTTTTGAATCGCAAAACCCAATCTTTTAAAACTATATTTGCTGATCTTGGAGTCATAACATTACTATGCATGACCCGCTGAACACGGGTAAGTAGCTCCACAGCTTCAGGCGCGAGGAAACCAAAAGTGTCAAAAGCAAAAGGAATAAATACATGTTGGTTGTCAAGACACGCCTTTTCATGTTTTGCCACCTTACCTGAAGCAGCTTTTAATGCGGCTTGACCGACCGCGAAACCACTACTCCCTAAGCCCACCAAAGGAGAAACCCCTGTTAAATCCACACACACGTGTTTCCCTCCTAATCATTGGCTTTAAATAAGAAGACATCAAGAAGTTTGCAATTGGAAAACTTTTTTTTTTTTGAAATATAAACTTCATACACCAAAAAACCGTCACTAGCAAGTCCTCAACTAAAGGACCTCTAGGGAAAACCAAAGTTATCATGCCAAACGGATTTTTACACCAATCATTCCACTCTAAATGTTTTAATCTAGATCTATGCCGAACCCAAAAAAATGAACATGACTTAATCGTTTCCACCACTTCAATTGCTCTCCGTGCTTTCAGATTGAAAATTCTTGCATTCCTTTCATTCCAATGACACCACATAGTGGTAACAACGATGTCGTGGATTGTCTGGATCTCATGTTTTATCTTCCCCGAGCGCTCTGCCAACGTTAGTAATCTCTCACCTCAAAAGCTAATATAGGCGCCAATTTACACCAATTTTTTTATTCTTAACCACACTTCGGCAGAGAATATACAGCCCGTGAAAATGTGAGAAGACGTCTCCGGGTCAGCTGCACAAAATAGATAGGAGACCTCCTCTATGATAAGCCCGCGCCTGGTAAGCTCTACTCTAGTTGGAAGCCTGCTAAGTTCCGCTTGCCATGACATAATCCTACATTTGTATGGCGTCCATCCCAACCAATTCATTCTAAAACTCGACCTCGTATGGGTCCTGTTGGACATCAACTTTGACTGAAAAATATCTGAGTTGTCGCCTTCCCACTGCCAGCAGTCCTTCCCTTCATTCCACCCATGCTCGTGATTAGCCTACAGCAACTTGAAAAGTTCAGCGACCTTTTCTGTAACACCCCGACCAAAGGCGGATTATACATCGGGGCGCCACGTATTGTTTCATTACTCGTGACACTATTGGGTGTCAATATTTAATAAATATATTCATTCACGCAAGCGCAACGTATACATAAGATATAAATAAACCAACTTAAATCAATATATTATAAATCAAAATATTCGAACAGCAAAAACTTGTCTTGATACATTTTAATCTAGGTCCAAAATAAAGAACTTCCTACGTGTCCTTAAGCTCCCAAAACGGCTACTGCAAACCTGAACATGTGTTAAAATAAACGTCAAACACTTTCGTGTTGGTGAGAAATCAAGTTTAATACAATACATAGATAACAATAAATCTGCGCGCAACATGTGTATGTCTGGTTTTCAACAAGGGTGTAATCTGATCGGGACCAACTCTAAGAGACAAGACTGCCAGTGCTCACAATTGAGCTCACAAACAAGACTAACTGTGCAAGTGTAACAAAAGAGAAAATCATAAACGATAGTTCTCCCGTGTTCATCTAATGGTACCATGAAAACTGCGGAATAGACCGTCAATACGGTTAATGATCCACACATACAAATAAACAGCCAAGTCTACGTCCTCAACACATGGGATACTGCGCGACTAAAGTTCATAAACAGTTTAAGACTCAAGTTTTGTATGAACACATGAACATCCCAAAGCATTTAAAATAAAAAGGGATTAGATACGAGATAACTCACTTGATAAACGATGCGGTGTAAGATAAAGCAAGAATCAACTTTAAACAAGCACAAGTTAACCTATAATTAAAGATTATTGTTTTAACGATCTGTTTTAAGTCTTGATAATAAGTTAGCATAATTAATAAGTAAATTATTATATAATATATATATATTACCGGAAAAGCAGGGCAGAACAGGGAGGAAGACGGAGGCAGAGAGGAAGACGGCAGAGAGAGCAAGGAGCAAGAGAACAGGAGAGATTAAGTGTTTGTGTGTGATGTGTTATGAAAATATTATTATTATTTATAGGAAAACCCTAGGAGACATAAATCCAGAAAAGGTTCCAAGACAAACAGAACAAGACAAAACAAAAGATAGCAAAAGATATCAAAAGATATGGCAGCTGCAGGGGGCAAGATAAAGCTGTCAGGGAAACAGTAAAAAGCATGGGCGGTTCAGATAAAGGTACTGGTCAAGCATGGCAAAAGCAGATCTCAAAAGATAATGTCAGTCACTTTATCTACCAACCAATGGGGTTGGTACGCATGCAGCGCCGAAAGTAACTATTCAGACATTAGCTAGGTTAGGTCAACAGCACAGAAGATAAGACAACACAAAGCATACAGGCTGGAATAAACAGAAGATACAAGGGTTAAGCGCGGGAAGGCTGAGTGCGCGAGCGCGAAGGCTGGCACAACAATCCTTAGCGCACTGCGGGAAGAATCACAAATCCTTCGCGTGCTGCGTGAAGAACAAGAATTCTAAGCGCATCGCGGGAAGAACATACATTCTTAGCGCATTGCGGGAAGAACATACATTCTTAGCGTGCTGCGAGAAGAGTTCTCTCCACGCATCGCAGGAACAAGATGTCTTCACGCAGGCTTCCATGTAAGGAGTCTGGCGCGTGGAGCTGCAGACATCCTTAAGCGGGAGGAACCAAAGGACAAGCAAAGAGTTAGAAGAAAAAGAGGAAACAAGGCTTAAGGGCGGGACAGCGACAAGAGGGAACAGAAGGCGGAAAGAGAGAAGAGGGATGGGACGGCGGAAAGAAAGAGAGAGAGAGGCGGGAAGGAAAATATATATATATTATTATTAAAAGTAAAATATAAGTATAAATAAATATTAAATCATAAAAAGAAAGAGATCGGGTCAGAGAAACGGGTACCTGGGTCGGGTCGGATCGGGCAGATGTCACAGTCTCCCCTACTTTAAGAAATTTCGTCCCGAAATTTATCTCGAAGTAGGTTGCGCAGAGAACAGGTGCGGGTACTTGATCTTCATTTGATCTTCCCTTTCCCATGTAAACTCGGCTCCGCGCTTGGACTCCCAACGAATTTTCACGATAGGGATACGACTGCGCTTGGTTTGCTTTACCTCGCGATCCATAATCTCAACAGGCTTCTCAACAAAATGCATAGTTTCATCGACTTGAACTTCATCAAGTGGAATGTGAAGGTTCTCGTCAGCTAAACACTTCTTGAGATTGGATACATGGAACGTTGGATGCACATTACTGAGCGCGGGCGGCAGGTCTAGTCTGTAGGCAACTTTTCCTACGCGCGCGAGAATCTTGAATGGTCCAACATATCGAGGAGCAAGCTTACCCTTCTTCCCAAAGCGGACAACACCTTTCCAAGGCGACACTTTGAGGAGAACAAGATCACCAACTTGAAATTCGAGAGGCTTTCGCCTACGATCTGCGTAACTCTTCTGTCGGCTTCGGGCAGTCAGCAGATGATCACGGATCTTGGCGATTTTATCGGTTGTCTCTTGAACAAGTTCGGGTCCTGTGATTTGAGTTTCACCCACTTCGCTCCAACAGATCGGGGAGCGGCACTTACGACCGTAAAGTGCTTCAAATGGGGCCATACCAATACTGGAATGATAGCTGTTATTATAAGAGAACTCGATCAAAGGCAGGTGCGAATCCCAATTACCTCCAAAATCAAGAACACAAGATCGAAGCATATCCTCAAGAGTTTGAATAGTTCGCTCAGACTGACCGTCAGTCTGAGGATGATATGCCGTACTCATGTCCAAGCGAGTTCCTAGCGCAGATTGGAGAGATTTCCAAAAGCGAGATATAAAACGGCCATCGCGATCGGATATGATGCTCAAAGGAGTACCATGACGGCAGACAATTTCCTTGACATAAAGCTGCGCGAGCTGCTCAACACGGTAGTTTTCACGAATGGGCAGAAAGTGAGCAGACTTAGTCAATCGATCCACTATTACCCAAATGCTATCATGTTTGCTTGCTGTCAAAGGTAACTTGGTAATAAAGTCCATCGCTACACATTCCCATTTCCACGTAGGAATTTCTGGTTGTTCGAGCAAACCAGACGGGCGTTGGTGTTCAGCTTTTACTTTAGAACAAGTCGGGCATTTAGCTACGAACACAGCAATATCCTTCTTCATACCGGGCCACCAATAAGTAATGCGCAAATCCTTGTACATCTTATCAGCGCCAGGATGAATAGAATACCGAGATTTATGCGCTTCACACAGGATATCAGCGCGAAGATTCTCATCAAAGGGAATCCAGATGCGATTGAGATAGCAGAGAATTCCACTCAGATTAGGGACAAAATGCGCTTCCGCGCCACACGCTAACTTGGCGCGAAGGTTACCATTACTGATGGATGCGCGCTGCGCGTCACGAATGCGCGATTCAAGGTTGCTTTGAATTGGCGTAAAGTGAAGCTGGGTGCGCGGCAAGATACAGTTAAGCTGGCTGGGTTTACGGCTGAGCGCATCGGCTACCACATTAGCCTTACCAGGATGATACCGGATCTCACAATCGTAATCGCTGATGAGTTCGTTCCATCGGCGTTGCCTCATGTTAAGTTCCTTCTGATCAAAGATATGCTGAAGGCTTTTATGGTCGGTGTAGAGGATACACTTAGTACCATAAAGGTAGTGTCTCCAGATCTTCAAGGCAAAAACAACTGCACCAAGTTCGAGATCGTGGGTTGTATAATTCTTTTCATGAATCTTAAGTTGCCTTGATGCGTAAGCGATAACCTTGCCTCGTTGCATAAGAACACAACCGAGACCTTGGTTGGAGGCATCGCAGTACACGACAAAATCATCATTACCCTCAGGTAGCGCAAGAACAGGAGCTTCACACAACAAACGCTTGAGCGTCAGAAAGGCTTCTTCTTGCTTCGAGCCCCAAATATACGGCTTACCTTTGTGCGTCAGAGCTGTTAAAGGCAAAGCGATCTTCGAGAAGTTCGAAATGAAGCGCCGGTAATAACCAGCTAAGCCCAGAAAGGAACTGATCTCAGAAGGAGAGGATGGCGTGATCCAGTTCTTGATTGCTTCAATCTTGGATGGGTCAACATGAATACCCATCTTGTTTACAACATGACCAAGAAACTGTACTTCATCAGACCAGAATTCACACTTGGAAAGCTTAGCATAGAGTTGCTCAGCTTTAAGCTTTTGCAACACCAACCGGAGATGTTGCTCATGTTCGGCCTTGGTCTTAGAATACACCAGAACATCATCGATAAACACAATCACGAATTTATCCAAGAAAGGCCTACACACCCGATTCATTAGATCCATGAAAACGGCGGGTGCGTTGGTCAAACCGAAGGACATGACCAAGAATTCAAAATGGCCATAACGAGTTCGAAAAGCAGTCTTCGGAACATCTTCATCGCGGATGCGCAACTGGTGATAGCCAGAGCGGAGATCGATCTTGGAAAAACAAGAGGCACCTTGGAGTTGATCAAAGAGGTCGTCAATACGTGGTAAGGGATACCGGTTCTTAATGGTGAGTTTGTTCAACTCGCGGTAATCAATACACATGCGAAACGATCCATCTTTCTTTTTAACGAACAACACCGGAGCACCCCAGGGCGAAGAGCTAGGGCGAATAAATCCTTTAGCAGTCAACTCTTGAAGTTGGCTGGCCAATTCTTGCATCTCAGCGGGTGCAAGACGATAAGGAGATTTAGCCACGGGGGAAGCACCAGGGACAAGATCAATACGAAACTCGACTTCACGAGCGGGAGGGATACCAGGAAGATCATCAGGAAAAACTTCAGGGAAATCACGCACGACAGGGATATCGCGAAGCTTCTTTTCTTCAGCAGGTTTAACCACATGGGCTAGAAATGCAACACACTTCTTCCGCATGAGTCTTTGGGCTTCGGCGCAAGACATAAGCTTAAGACCACTGGAGGGTTTTTCGCCGTAGATGTGAAGATCACCATTCTCTCGAGGTATGCGAATCAATTTCTTGGCGCAAATAACTTCGGCGCGATTCTTCGAAAGCCAGTCCATACCAATAATAACATCAAAGCTTCCAAGAGGCATGGGGATGAGGTCGATTAGAAAATCGTTTTCGTTAAGGTTAAGCGTGCAATCTTTAATCACTGAGTTAATTAAAATAATTTCACCATTAGCCAATTCAACTGAAAAATCTTCTTTTAAATCGCTGCGCGGTCGCGCAAGCTTCTGCTCGAAGGCGCGAGAGATAAAACTTCGATCGGCGCCAGTATCAAAAAGTATAGAAGCATAAAATCCGTTAAGCAAAAATGTACCATTAACTACGTCATTATTCGCTTGCGCTTGGTGCGCGGTTATGTTAAAAGCTCGTCCACGCGTCACTTGGTTCGAAATCTGGTTCACCGGATTCGCTTGTGTAATCTGAACTTGTAGTCTCGGGCACGCGTTCCGGAAATGACTGGGATCACCGCAGTTATAGCACGACCTGGGTCGTGGGTTTTGGTAGGTTGGTTGTGGGTTCTGCGGGTAGACTGGTGGTGTTGGCGCAATTGGATTGGCGAGAGGGACTCTACAGTTTTCTACAATGTGACCAGTACGGCCACATTGGGTACAAAGTCGACACGGGGTCTGGGTTGGGTGGTGAAATCTACAGGTTGGGCAAAAGGGATGGTTCCCTGTGTAAGGTTTCTTAGGAGGCGGGGCAGGGAGTGCGGGATTGGTTAAGGCATAGTTGTGGCCTATAGGAGGTGTTGGGTAGGTTGACAGAGGTTGAGGGGCGTATGCTAGAGGCTGGTAAGCGGGTTGCTGGACTATGGGCGGGTTGGTAAGCGCGTAAGCTTGTCTGCGCCTACGTTTCTGGTTATGGTTTGAGGGTTCAGGTTTGGTTTCTGCGGGTTCAGGGGCAGTTTTGGTGGGTTTGGTCTTCTCAGTTCCCCGCAGGAACAGGGTTCCTGCTCTGACATGGTTGTCGCTGAGCACAGCGGCCAACTCGATGGCGTCAGAGAGGGTTACTGGGTTTCTGGCCCATACAGAATCTTGAATTTTCATGGGAAGACCCCCAAGAAATTTCTCTATGGCTCGGCGGGAAGGGGTAACAAGGTGAGGGACCAGTAAGCTTAGCTCGTGGAAGCGCGTCGCGTACTCGCGCGCTTCACCGCTGTATTGCTTCAAGTTCCAGAATTCCTCCTCCAGGCGCTTAACTTCGTTGGGAGGGCAGAATTCTCGCGTAAGAATTTCCTTGAATTCCTCCCATGTCATGCTAGAAGCAGCTTCTGCGCCACGCGCATGGGCTACTCCATTCCACCATGTAAGCGCTCTGGATTCCAGGACACTGGAAGCATATAGGGTTCGTCTTTCTGAGGGGCATTGGGTGTGGAGGAAAGTGTTTTCTATTTTCTCAAGCCACTGGAGCATCACGGTGGCTCCTTCAAGACCTGTGAACTTTGGAGGGTTACCCGCGTTGAAGGATTTAATGTTATAACTGGAGGTATTGGTATTGTTTTGGCTCAAGGCTTGGGCTATTGCGGCGGCCATTTCCTGGGAACGTTGCTGTCTACGCATGCGCGAGGCTTCTCTTCTCTGAAATCGGCGAGATAGCGGAGGCATTCTATAAAAATTTTAATTTTAGTTAATATCTTAGTTTTAGCACAAAGTTTAACCTCGAAAAGCTTGGTTTCACGGAGTTAGATACTATCAAAAGTTAAAGTAAAATAAATGACCCCATATGCAGACTTAATAAAGGTAACAAATTCAAATCAGAAATCGACAATTCATGCATCACCATGACTTTCCGAATTCCCAATTTAAAATATACGAGTAAACGAGTATTGGAGATTGACGATTCATGTATCACCATGACTTTCCAATCTTCAATATAAAATATACAAGAAAATGAGTATTGGAGGTTGACAATTCATGTATCACCATGACTTTTCAAGTCTCCAACCTCAGAACATAATCGTAAATGGAAATTGAAAATCAACTATTCATGTATCACCATGACTTTTCGGATTTTCAAATCCCACAAACGAATATGTAAGTAAAATCAACAAAAATCGAAATTCAGCAAAAATCGAAATATCGCGAAATAAAACATAAAATCATATACTGCGCAAGTGCGAGCATATTCATAAATAACGAGTAATTAACAATAAGCGCGCAAACATGAGATTTCTCTCATGCGCGAGAAGGGACTCTTAGGTATTCTAGGCCGTTACGTCTAACCACCTATCCTAAAGTCAACCTGGCTCTGATACCAATCTGTAACACCCCGACCAAAGGCGGATTATACATCGGGGCGCCACGTATTGTTTCATTACTCGTGACACTATTGGGTGTCAATATTTAATAAATATATTCATTCACGCAAGCGCAACGTATACATAAGATATAAATAAACCAACTTAAATCAATATATTATAAATCAAAATATTCGAACAGCAAAAACTTGTCTTGATACATTTTAATCTAGGTCCAAAATAAAGAACTTCCTACGTGTCCTTAAGCTCCCAAAACGGCTACTGCAAACCTGAACATGTGTTAAAATAAACGTCAAACACTTTCGTGTTGGTGAGAAATCAAGTTTAATACAATACATAGATAACAATAAATCTGCGCGCAACATGTGTATGTCTGGTTTTCAACAAGGGTGTAATCTGATCGGGACCAACTCTAAGAGACAAGACTGCCAGTGCTCACAATTGAGCTCACAAACAAGACTAACTGTGCAAGTGTAACAAAAGAGAAAATCATAAACGATAGTTCTCCCGTGTTCATCTAATGGTACCATGAAAACTGCGGAATAGACCGTCAATACGGTTAATGATCCACACATACAAATAAACAGCCAAGTCTACGTCCTCAACACATGGGATACTGCGCGACTAAAGTTCATAAACAGTTTAAGACTCAAGTTTTGTATGAACACATGAACATCCCAAAGCATTTAAAATAAAAAGGGATTAGATACGAGATAACTCACTTGATAAACGATGCGGTGTAAGATAAAGCAAGAATCAATAATAAGTAAATCAAGATAAAGTAAGTTAACCTATAATTAAAGATTATTGTTTTAACGATCTGTTTTAAGTCTTGATAATAAGTTAGCATAATTAATAAGTAAATTATTATATAATATATATATATTACCGGAAAAGCAGGGCAGAACAGGGAGGAAGACGGAGGCAGAGAGGAAGACGGCAGAGAGAGCAAGGAGCAAGAGAACAGGAGAGATTAAGTGTTTGTGTGTGATGTGTTATGAAAATATTATTATTATTTATAGGAAAACCCTAGGAGACATAAATCCAGAAAAGGTTCCAAGACAAACAGAACAAGACAAAACAAAAGATAGCAAAAGATATCAAAAGATATGGCAGCTGCAGGGGGCAAGATAAAGCTGTCAGGGAAACAGTAAAAAGCATGGGCGGTTCAGATAAAGGTACTGGTCAAGCATGGCAAAAGCAGATCTCAAAAGATAATGTCAGTCACTTTATCTACCAACCAATGGGGTTGGTACGCATGCAGCGCCGAAAGTAACTATTCAGACATTAGCTAGGTTAGGTCAACAGCACAGAAGATAAGACAACACAAAGCATACAGGCTGGAATAAACAGAAGATACAAGGGTTAAGCGCGGGAAGGCTGAGTGCGCGAGCGCGAAGGCTGGCACAACAATCCTTAGCGCACTGCGGGAAGAATCACAAATCCTTCGCGTGCTGCGTGAAGAACAAGAATTCTAAGCGCATCGCGGGAAGAACATACATTCTTAGCGCATTGCGGGAAGAACATACATTCTTAGCGTGCTGCGAGAAGAGTTCTCTCCACGCATCGCAGGAACAAGATGTCTTCACGCAGGCTTCCATGTAAGGAGTCTGGCGCGTGGAGCTGCAGACATCCTTAAGCGGGAGGAACCAAAGGACAAGCAAAGAGTTAGAAGAAAAAGAGGAAACAAGGCTTAAGGGCGGGACAGCGACAAGAGGGAACAGAAGGCGGAAAGAGAGAAGAGGGATGGGACGGCGGAAAGAAAGAGAGAGAGAGGCGGGAAGGAAAATATATATATATTATTATTAAAAGTAAAATATAAGTATAAATAAATATTAAATCATAAAAAGAAAGAGATCGGGTCAGAGAAACGGGTACCTGGGTCGGGTCGGATCGGGCAGATGTCACATTTTCGGCTGATGCAGGAGCTCTTCGCCAATCCCATTTCAGCCTCTTTTCTCCATTACAAAACCAACCCGGTCCGTAACTGTCGGCCATTTATGTTTCTCCAATCTGAAAAGGTTGGAAACGACATTCTAAGAGGGCCAATACCCAACCAAAACAAGGGTAGTAATTTTTTTCTAAATTAGGAATTTAAATTTAACTAATAAATCTTTTGATAATCTCTCATACATGTGGAAGTAGAAAGAAATTGAAAATGCCAAGGTCAGACTAGCTCATTTGGTAAATGCACTTACCTCTTAGATGAGAAGTCTCAGATTTAAGCCTGAGCAAAGATGTAATTTAGTATTATTGGTGTAAAATTGAGTAGATGAAAGATTTGTATTCAAAAAAAAAAGAAAGAAATTGAAAATAAAAAAAATACAAATACTCATTTATGTTCATTCGTTTAATAAACGAACCGGACATGAACAAAAAAAACTTGTCCAGTAACCTTAATGGATGAACACGGACAAAGGCACAGACAGAGGCCGCACTCGTTCAACAATGTTCATGAACATTTGGTAATGTCCGTCCGATTGCGTCTGTCCGCCGATTGCGTCTAGCATTTGACCGCGTACCATTGAAGGCTTTAGCCGCACACTTGAACGATAACCCAGAAAGTCAAGAGAATGGTTGGATAATTGGTTTATTTTTATATAAATCCTTCCTAGGTGAGACCACAGGTAAAAATAAGATTTCCAGAAATTGATAAAGTAATATTTCCATTTAGTCATCAAAAGAAACGTCCCTTTTGAAGCAAGAATTGCTTTTCCTTGATACCTAACATAATGCATGAAAGAATCTTTGAACAACCATAAATTAACTTGAAAAGCCCTGGCAAAGACTTCTGCAAAATGCTCTATTTTTCCATAGAAATATATTCGTTCAATAAGGGCTCCAGAAGATATTGATCGTAAGTGAGAAGATTGGTTACGGAGAAAGAGGAAGCCAGATTCATATTCACATACATAAGAAGTATATAGGAAGAAGAATAGTCTGTGATTTCTTTTTGAAAAAAAAGAACTGGCTTTCTTTGAATTTGAAGTAATAATACTATCCCAATTATGACACTCATGAAGAAAGAATCTTAATAAATGCAAAGAGGAAGCATCTTTTATCCAATAGCGAAGAGCCTGAACCAAGATTTCTAGATGAGCTGGGTAAGGTATTAGTATATCTAATACATAATTTAAATGTGAAAAGTTGTCCTCTAAAAAAAATATTGAATGAATTGATCGTAAATTATCGGATTCACTACCCCTTTCCTTTCTAGGGAAGATATTAATCGCAGAGACAATGGAATTTCCATAATTGTTGAAGAAACCTCTGACATTACTTGCGAATAAAAACTCTTGTTGTGCCCCAAAAATGGAGTCTGTTTAGAATCATTAACATAAAGAATAAAATGATTCTGTTGATACATTCGAATGATTAAACGTTTCACAATTAGTAAACTGGATTTATTGTCATAACCTGCATTTTCCAACAAAATCGATCCATTTAAACC
The DNA here is from genome assembly GCF_021521415.1 of Bidens hawaiensis. Classification (NCBI taxonomy): domain Eukaryota; kingdom Viridiplantae; phylum Streptophyta; class Magnoliopsida; order Asterales; family Asteraceae; genus Bidens; species Bidens hawaiensis. The sequence continues at coordinate 22,349 of NW_027506708.1, forward strand.
ATGATCATGAGCAAGTACATAAATATACTCCTGAAAGATAAGTGGATATAAGAAGTAGTGAGATCTATCTAGCCCTAAATAGCTTTGGAATTTATCCATTTGAAATTTGATTTAAATTAAATTAAGGGTAGAGAATTTTGGGGGTTATAAATGATACATGTTGCGATACAGTCAAAACAAGGTATTATAGTACAAACCGAATAGATACCTCGGATACAGATAAAATTCTCAACAGATTCTCTATCCTATCTTTTTCCTTTGTTTTCATTATAGGATAACAAGATGATTAGAAATCCTTTACTTTTTTCAACCCAATCGCTCTTTTGATTTTGGAAATTTTTTTATCAATATACTGTTTCTTATACACATACTTCTCCATTATGGAATGGAGGATGGTAATATTTAGGATTCATTAAAAAATCAAGAATACATTCCTGGGAGAAAGCCTTCCCGTATTGGGCACTAATATTTTTTTAACGTCTAATTAGATCGGGTAATCATTCAAATTAAGAACGGAAGCTCGTTGCTTTTTCTTTCCCTATAATCAAAATGAAATTAATTGAAGCCATGGGGCCCTATCCAATTATTAATTCGACCCAACTTAAAATTGACTTCTGTTTGCCCCTTTGAATAATTTAAACGAAGGCTTTGTCTTGAGCCGGAAAGAATAAAATATTCTCAGAACTCTTAATTGATACGACATGCTATTTTTTCCATTCATTCCCTTTGAGGATCAGTCCTGGTCTTCCAAACTTTACCGATGGTATGGACGAATCCTTCGCTTCATCTAAATGTGTAAAAGATCCTAGCCGCACTTAAAAGCCGAGTACTCTACCGTTGAGTTAGCAACCCACATAGAAAAATGATATGTAGATACAATCAGAATAAACAGAATAAAAAATGATTAAATCAAACCATAAATCTACGTAATCTACGAAAAAATTTCCCGAAAAAGAAATAAATCAAAAGAAAGAAATGTAAAAAATGCTGGACTATCCCCTATTTCTAGGTTATCCACTTTTTCAACCAAAAATCCGAGTAGCAACGCTAATCCAACGAACCCATCATTTGAATCAACAGGTAAAAAATCAAACCTAAAACCTATGGGACAGAAATAAATAGAGCTGCTTATCACGATGAATTATATTTGTTCGATACAATATTGTCAATATAAAGGTTAATAAAAGAAAACGATGGAAAAAGTACAAGAACTCAAATTGAAAAAAAGGAAAAAGAAAAGACTTGTGTTGGATTGGCACTGAATATGCATATATACTAAAATTTTTAGTTTAGGTGGACAATAAATAAAGATAAAGTAGAAAAAGGATTTATGCAATCAATAGTGTATTGAATCCATATATAATAAGTCGAATAACGAACTTCGATTCCTTGTTTCTTACTTGGTATTAGAGTTCGAATGAAAACTGCAGGTAATGTCAGAATTTTCTATATTTGTAAGGATCCACCAAATAAGGTTTACTTAGAAAAAGATTCTATAAAAGCAATGATAAATAGATACGAAGATAGCAAGAAAATAAGTAGAGCAAGAAAAAAAATAAGGAAATAAAAAAACATAGTATAGAAAAGATATCCAAAATGATATAGAAATCACTATCATATCCTTAGTTTTTATTTCCTTAATTTAACTGAATTTCATTTGATTAGAGCAAAGTTCCTTAAAAACCTCTGCCTTTTTTAAAATATCCTGAACAGTTCCTGTAGGCTGAGCGCCTTTTTCAAGGAAATAGAGAATAGCGGGAACGTTTAAATAAGTTTGATTCTTGATAGGATCATAAAAACCCACTTTCCGAAGATCTCTTCCTTCTCTTCGGGATCGAACATCAATTGCAACGATTCGATAGACGGTTCATCGGGATAGATGTAGATGAAAAAGAAACCCCCCTAGAACCGTATAAGAAGCTTTCTCCTCGTACGGCTCGAGAAAAAATGATTAGAAGTTTTGTCTATGGACAAAATTATAATAAATAGGAAAGGACTTCATAAAAAAATTAGTCTATAATTTAACTCATAGTCATTTTTTTTTTAGCTTTCTTCCTGAAAAAAAATCATTTGTACTCATAACTCAAGTTCAAGAATTCTAAAATATCTTTAAAATATCTTAAAGATATTAATCTTTTTGTTTTTTGAGTGGTCTTTAACCCTCCTTTTTTCGTCTCGTTTAAAATAGATTTGGATTCTGTATTTGGATCCGTGAGACAATTGAAGTGGCGTTTCCTTGTTCTGGGATCCTTTATCTTAGTTTTAAATAATTGGGTTTAGACATTACTTCGGTGCTTCTTAACCCTTTCAAAATGGTAGCAACATACCCCTTTTTGTGATTTCTTTCTATCAAAGAATCATACCGATGGTTTATTCGTGCACGATACACCGTGAATCGAAAAGTTTTAGCCGTTCCAACAAAAATTTTTGGATTTTCAAATTTGTTTAAAATTTGCTCGAATCGGATCCTTTCGATTTCTATATCGAAGATATACTTACGAAGTTGTTCCAATTTATTGATTGGCATTAACCCTAGATCGTTGCCCCTGAGAAATTAATCAATACTTTCTACTCGAGCTCCATCGCAAACTATTTACATTATAATTACAACCCAATAAAAAAAGAAGGGTTCTAGTAGAATAGAAAAACGACGTCGAGCCAAGAGCACCTTCATTCCTATATAAAATGGTGGATGTAAGAATAAGAATCCACAACGGATCGTGTCCTTCAAGTCGCACGTTGCTTTCTACCACATCGTTTTAAATGAAGTTTTACCATAACATTCCTCTAATTTCGAACCGGTATGGAATTGATTCAATTATGGAATCATGAATAGTCATTGGTTCAGTCGGTACAGAGACATAGTTATTTCTCTTTTTTCTTAGCTACAGCTACATAGATAATCAATATTTTTATGAATAAATATTAGCAAGACCCCGGCTTGTTTGTATGAATGGAACATTTTGATATAAATCTCTATCTAAATAAATGTCTAACAGAAATATCCAGAAATCTAAATAGAGAAATAACATAACTAACAGAAATCACACGAATAAAGAAATTCTAAATAAATAAATTCTATTTGACTCTGCCTCTTCAAGTGACTCAATAAGATAGACTTACTAATTCCAACTTCCCAAAACTTCCTAAAGATTCAATCCATAAAGAATCATTACAAATATTTATACTTGAAAAAGTTTCTTACTTCTATATCATGATTTGAGCCAAGTTTTACAGTAAAGACTCCATTTGATTATCATAATAAAGATCATTTTTTCTTTTCGAATGGAATTCTCGATGATGTAAAGCAAATAATCTAAATAGATCGAACAATGAAAATAAATATAATTGTTAAATTTTTAAAATGAAAATAAATATAATTGTTAAATATAAAAATTTTCATTTTTTAAGTAAGTATGAAAACCCTTTTTCACAAAAAAAGAAAGACTTTTTGTCACTAAAATAGGATAACAATACATATCTGATAACAATACATACCTATAGGCTAAGCACTTCCTCTTTTATATGTATTTTCATATTTGAACCTGAGGTTAAGTAATCTTTCTACATCTCATCTTATCTTTATCAAAAGGGTTTAGTTACTTTTGCATGTCATTTGAACTCGATTTAGTTCAGTTTGTGAAAAATTCAGATATGATTCCGAAAAGAATCATTCAAAATAAAAAAAAAAAAGAAAGAGGAATACTATTCTATCCAATATTAGACCGTGAAACAGAACCTTGTTGAACAAAAAAGAAGTATTCGGGTACAGGGGATATGCTTTGGGACGGAAGGATTCGAACCTCCGAATAGCGGGACCAAAACCCGTTGCCTTACCGCTTGGCTACACCCCATTTCTATTTTTATTGGACACTAATACTAATAAAGAATAATATTGGTATTAAGTGTTCGTCAATTCCAGTCCAACTATCTATATAAAACCTTTCTTCTTTATAGAATTTATTATAGATATTATAGATTCGTTGCTAGGATTTTGACATGTATATATCTAGAATTCAACTTAATTTATTGATCATTACATATAATTCAAGTAAGATATTGTATGAAAGTATGATTTCTTCTAGTCTCCTTTGAGAATTGGAGGATTTTGATTGAGTGGAAAAAGAAGGATTTTTTTGTCTACCTTACTTTCTTCATTTTTCCTTATATCAATAACTCAATCAAAATGCAATTATCTCGACGAAAAAAATGTCTGTTATGCTTAATATCTTTAGTTTGATCTGTCTTAATTCTGCCCTTTATCCGAGTAGTCTTTTCTTCGCCAAATTGCCCGAAGCCTATGCTTTTTTGAATCCAATCGTAGATGTTATGCCAGTAATACCCCTGTTCTTTTTTCTTTTAGCCTTTGTTTGGCAAGCTGCTGTAAGTTTTCGATAAGATCTTTAATAGTATCTTATAGAATTCATGATTTATTCGAGAAAAATGATAACATTTGATAAGATCAAATAAGTCTGACAGTATGAACCTTCAATTCAAACATTGAAATGATCGAATAGCCGTGAGAAATCCGGCTCGCTCCATTTCCCGATTTTAATCCTTTTTCCTTTCCGGCAAAATACCTTATTAGCTTAGGGTCGTTTACAACATCTAATTGGGAGTATGAAAGTGATTTCTGGTAATCAAAGACTCTTTTGAAAAATTTCAACTTCACAACTTCATTTGAATTTCTGAACATTCTTTTCTATTTTAGAATTCATTTCTTGGTGTCAAAATAAGATATGTGATATAAAAATGGAGGATCTATTATCTTTTCTTTTCTCTCGTTTTTCTTTTTCAAAAAATGATCTTGGAGGTTGTGTAATACTTACTCTCAAACTTTACGTTTACACAGTAGTAATATTCTTTGTTTCTCTCTTCATCTTTGGATTCCTATCCAATGATCCAGGACGTAATCCTGGACGTGAAGAATAAATTGTTTTTCTTGTTTTATTTTACAATTTTCTTCGTATTTTTATTTTCTTTTAGCTATTCCATACACTTAACTAGAAAAAAAATAGAAAGTCATCAACGGAAAGAGAGGGATTCGAACCCTCGGTACGAATAACTCGTACAACGGATTAGCAATCAGCCGCTTTCGTCCACTCAGCCATCTCTCCCAATTGAAAAAGATAATTACTATGTTACATTACACATCAAGTAAGGATTAAATTAAGTATTTCTTTCACATTCTTTATCGTTATTATAGAATTAGCAATTCCATTTAGATGCTCGAAAGATCAAAATAGAAAGATAAAAAAAGAAGACCTTCTTGCTTTTATTTTATTCGAAGTGCCTTTTTGGCCTGGCCCGGCCAATACCCAGCCGGGCCTTTTTTTGTTACAAAAAATTCCCTTCATTTTTTTATTTATAGGCAACATACTCTAAATAGCCAATTTAGTACCCCGTGTAACAATTTCCGTTCTGGGGTTTACATATACTTATCATTTTTGTTATAATGGAAATTGAGAAGGATTTTTGATTCAAAAGAATAAATCAAGAAAAGGATAAATCAAGTATGTATCAATTTGTATTTTCTTATGTCGTTTGGCAAACCAAATTTTAGATTCAAATCCAAGAATCATTGACGAATTCTCAGTCAACGAATATCCCGTTTGTCATAAATTTTGGTTTTTTGAGTGAAAATATACATTTGATTTTTCAATAGAAAAGTGAGGGGAAGCTTTTTGGCATTGTGTGTTTTGAGATATTATACAATCAATCGAAGGGACAATCAAAAGGGGAAAGGGGTTTTTTTCTAATTTTGATAAGTTTGGTTAGAAAAAGGATTCAAAAGGGGATGCAAGTACAATAAACTAAAATTGAGTAATCCAACAAAAAAGGTAAAAATTTCTTCTATTGTGTATCGTTTTGGCGGCATGGCCGAGTGGTAAGGCAGGGGACTGCAAATCCTTTTTCCCCAGTTCAAATCCGGGTGCCGCCTCATCAGCAAACGAATCGGAATCTCTTATTCTGTTCTGCTGATATAACTCAACCTAATTTTACCCAGCCAGAACAGAATAAGGGGACTGTTAATACTTGGTTGATTCTAAACATCCGTTCTGGGGATTTTGTAAAAGATTGGAAATCGGAAATCTTTGAATCCAAAATGAAAAGAAAGATTTGATTTTAATGTTTGATTTTAATGGTCGAAGCAAGACTTCCCGATTCCTTTCTACTACTAATGTAATGTCTACTTATTGGGTCTTGATTGGAGATAATTTAACTACTGGTTGGGGGAAGTTCTTTCTATTTCTATACTGTGTAATCTACATATATAGGCTCGCGAGAATCTCTGAGTGTTCAGGCATTCAATCACTATTAGATTGAGATGGATAATTTATAGAAAAAAATATGAAAAAAATGATTCTTTTTTTTTAACCTCTCGTCAAAAGTATAATATACTATCTCCCAACTCCTTCAAAGAGACAATCGGGAAAGGGTACGGATTAGATCAAATAGGAAAAAGTTTGTAATAGATAGCAATTGATTTATTTTTACTTTGAAGGGCAAGAAAAAAAGGAATGTGCCCTCTTATTTTATTACTAGATGTTCCATTAGTAACATTCCTTTGTAGTTTTGATTTTTTATTTTACTTGTGTTTAGTCTTTCCCGATTATAAATCATATAGAAATTTTTGAAATGGATTTTTTGATTGGTTCATCAATAGTGTTCACCCAGAATCCCTTTTTGACTCTGGACCATTTATTCTACTATTATTAGTGAGCAATAATGGAATAATTCTATCATAGAGATAAGGGACATAATTCACATGGATATAGTAAGTCTCGCTTGGGCTGCTTTAATGTTACATTTTCCCTTTCACTCGTAGTATGGGGAAGAAGTGGACTTTAGAAGCACTCCTAATTTAGTTGAGGAATGAAACGGTATCAATTGTTTTATAGATCGTTCTGCAACGCATTTTTGATTTGAATTGAAATCATTTTCAAATCAAATTATCTTCGTTTCCAAATTCCATTGGACTATAGTGGATCAATGTATTCTATAACAGTAAAACAAAACAATTATTTCAGATTCATCGGAATAAATAGATGTATCAAAGAAATAGAATTGGGTCCTACGTAATTCCATATATGGATTAATAACTACATATATTGAAGATAGAAGCTAATATAGTATACCAACTTTATTAGAAACAATTTTATACACTACTATAACACTAATAGAGAGTATGATAAGTAAGAAATCAATTTCTTACTTACCATACTCTCGGATCTCATAGAATACAGCCGATTATAGCCCGTTGATTTCATTTAAGGCGCAAAACAAAAATAGAATACTTTTCATTTGATTTCTTCAACTATTGATAAGAATTCAGAAGTCAAGTTTCATTTAAAGTAATTAATCATTTTGACTGGCTGTTTTTACGTAAATTATAAGTAGAAAAGCAGTAGGAATTAAAATGAACAGTGCAGTAGCAATAAATGCAAGAATATTTACTTCCATAATCTTATCGGTTTTTTTTTTCAAAATAACTCGGGATTTAATCCCATAGAGATGATAAATTTTTCACCTGTCAATTCAATGAATGCATTACCTATCGATGATCTTGAATCGGATCAATATCATGAATAACAATATCTGAGCTATTAAATTAATTCGTCGTCGAGAATTGAATAGTATAACATACGAACATCTTTTATCCATACTAAATCCAAAATGGGATTCCCGGACCAATCAAAAACCCCTTTACTTTATTTATCCTTCTTTTCTTTATTTTCTATAACCTACCTTCCTTAGGTCTTCCTTATAGAACCATCAAACGAACTCTAACCACCCGCCCCAACTACAAAAACCCAACAAACAATACAAGCGAAGTGGAAAAAGAGAGGAATTAGGTTCTAAATTTTAATGATCTAAATTTCTTTGGAAGACAAATAAGTATGAGAAAGATGAGTCGCGGGAGAAAAGATGGAATATTCTATCAACTTCACTATTTTAGTTATTTTTTAGTTTAGGGTTTGTTCTTTCTTCGACAGAATCCTGAAAAAAAGAAGGGAAACCCCTTCAGAATTCAATTATGCTCTCTGTCCCTTCTTTCACAGAAAATCGAGAGGCGAATTGATGTACTTATTGGATCCGTCGGGACTGACGGGGCTCGAACCCGCAACGTCCGCCTTGACAGGGCGGTGCTCTTGCCTATTGAACTACAATCCCAGGGAAATAAGAAGAGATCTAGCAGAAATTTTGGATTCTTTTTTATTCTCTCGTACCAGGTATTTTTTCGTATCAGGTATTTTTTAAGAACAAAAGGGTTCTACCATCTGATAGTAGATTGACAAATTGTTGGGCCGAGCTGGATTTGAACCAGCGTAGACATATTGTCAACGAATTTACAGTCCATCCCCATTAACCACTCAGGCATCGGGGTTTCATAAAAAGAAAAACAAGGTAATGCTATTTGTTTTCAACTAATTTTCGTTTTCTTATTAATATGTAATACTTATTTTCTTTGATAATTGTTGGAAAATGATGTTGTGCGTATTGAAATTCCTTAAAGAATGAAGAATTTGAAGCTTGTTTCTTGTGAAACACTAGAAGATTTGTGGGTTTTAGACATCATTTTGATATGACTATATTTTGTTACTCGTGAGACACTAGAAAATTTGTGGATTTTAAACTCCAAAACATTATTTCTATATGACTATGTTTTCGTTACTATGTTAAGTGCTAAGTTTTTTCGGATATCATGTGGTGTAATTCCAGATTTGTGGGTGAACTTTTGAATTAGTATGTAATCGTTTATGTTTGTTGATTAGAGTCGTTTATGTATGTTTGTCCATTAATGTTCATAGTTGCCCGTTAGTGTTTATTTGTCCATTAGTGTCAATTAGTGTCGGTGTGTTAGTTTGTCCACTAGTGCCCGTTAGTGTTCGTTCGTTAACTTGTGCCGGTAGCGTCCGTTTACAATATTAACAAACAGACACGAACAAACTCAATACCTTAATGGGCGGACTCAGACACAAATTTTTGTTCGGTAGAGTGTTCGTGAACCGTTCGTTTGTCCGACAAAAGCTTAACAAACGAACACAGACAACGTCTCGTCCGATTCGATTTGGTACGTTTACAACCCTAATATTATTTACTTATTTTTGCATATTTATAAATGTTTATTAATTCATTCATTTTTCTCTAATTCGCTCTCTTTCCTTTAATCTTAAGACCAATTTAGAAGTAAAATATTTTATTGTGAAAGTGTATCCGATAACTGATATATTATTTGAAAATACATAAATCAATTATATTTCACCCTTGAAGTTATTTTAACGATTTTTTAGAAAATGAATTAAAAACTTTATGTTGGTTTTCCTTTAATGTCTTTTTTAAACGATTTTTCTGCTCATTTGATGGAATTCTGTAACATCCCGATTTGGGAATATATTTTCAACTTAGTATTATTATAAGTAATTAAAGTTTATGTAGAGTATATGCTGATTTTAAATTCCCATTTCGCCTTACTCCACTATGTAATTAAATCAAAACCTATATCTATCTACTTATTCTAATACAGTAAAATAAATATGGACACTTGTCATAGTTAATTCTCATAATTTTTTTTCTTCAAAACTAATATACCCTAATATATGTAATAAATCAATAATTATTCACTTTCCTTTTACACTATATTTATATAATATCTATATATTTTTATAAATATAAATATTAACATATTATTTTACTATATATTCAAAATATTTGGTGAATTCCAAAAATCAACAACAAATAATGTTTCTCAAATGAAAATTGTTTCGGTTTTTTTGTGGAACTTAAATTTGATTTTATGGGTCAAAAGTTGATAAATAGATTGTTTGGTACAGGTTAACTACATTTTGGTCAAAATTTGTTAGGGTCAAAAATCAAAATTTTAAGTATGTTTAAAAGTTTGAGAATGCAAAATAGATTTATCGTCAAATTTGTTATGGGTTCAAAGTATTGACTTTATAATGTCAAAAGTATGAAAGCTAAAATTTTAATCATGATTCGGGTTTCAAATTTATTTTTAAGGGCATTTTTTGAAATAATCAAATGGTTCGGGATTTGACAAAAACTGACTATTTTCCTCTCAACTATTAAAATTTAAGAAAACATTGCGAACACTTTCAACATGCCACCCCCATACCTATCAATGCTTAACTTTATCAAATTTGAAATATTTATGTTAACATTCATTTTTCTTTCAATGGTGATCAGAACATTGTATGGGAAGCATGACATGCTAAACTATACTCAAATGAAATAAAATATTCACAAAATTGAATAGGTTAACATGTTTTTTATGCTGTCATTATGACAAAGTCGAGAAGCCCTCTGAAACTTATCAAAATATTTTTTCATGGTGTAGCTCAGAAAAACATAGTTCTTGAAGAACATCTATTGTTACAATTTAATATTCTACTTTTCTTTTATGGGTGGTAAATTGATAAATATATCAATAAAGGTAACACTCCTTTTGTATTTAGGTTGAGTTGTTAGAACTACTATCGTATGAGAAGTCTTATTTCCGAAATTAGTTCATAACCAAAATTCTTTCAATTATACATATATAACACCAAGAATGAATTTTTCAATAGAAAGAAGCATTCTCGGGTACGTTTTTGCTACGGACATTTTTTTTATTAAGTTCATTTAAAAAAATCATTTTGCTTTACAATTTATGTACACATTGTATAGATACAAGCATAGATGTAATACATTTTTTTTTCATATACGCTATGTAATTATTTGTTTTACTTATAATTTTATAATTTGAATTATCCCGTATGTGACACGTGCTCTAAAACTAGCTACCTCATAATACAAAAAAAACTTCATTCGGTGTTCCTAAGTTTCTTGGTATCAAATTAACAAGTTTGACTTTCTTTAATGATTGGGAGTAAGATCTTATAATTTGTGGTATTATTGAACCTAGTCTCATTTTTATGAGGTTTCTGTCGATGAGACTAATTACACGTACTAATGCGTATTTGGTCGGTTCATCTGGCATTCTGTATTCGTCGATCTATCTTTGAGTATTGTGTATTTCTCCATAAGAAAATTGTTCCATGCTTCTCAAAACGATAGCATGCGGCGTCTAATTCTAAAGTTGAACAAAAGGTGTTCTCACATTGTTCATTGAATCATCATGGCTTCATAACCATTTTTTTAAGATTACCGTGTCTTCTATTGAGTTTTTCTTCCTTTTTTTTTAATGTTGAGGGCAACTACCTAATATTCACAACTAGGGGTGTGCAAATATCGGTTCAACCCGAAAAATACCTGATACCCGGCCTGATTTATGACCGAACCGAACCGAAAGTGCATAGTTCGGGTTGTACTCGGTTGTTATTTCATTCTATATTCGGGTTCGGTCTCGGTCTCGGTTTTGGACTGAAAGATCAGAACAATGACGGACCCGACCCGAAAAGCAAGTACCACTGCTCGTTGTTTGCTTCTTCCGCCGATGATGGGAGTCGGAGAAACCACCTAGTGTTCTTATGAGACCGAGAAAGAAGATGAAACAGAGTGTTGTTTGTATCTTGAAGACATGCAATAGCCTTTTGTATTTTTAATTTTTGGGAGAGAAACAACTGAAAAGATAAATTGGAATAAAGCTACTAAGTGTTGTACCAGCTAGTAGAGTAGATGTTAACTTAGCATGTGTGACTTTTCTCAAATTCATTCAATAAAACTCTTGTGTTTTGAATTAAGATAATAATTTAGTAAATTTAAACTTAAAGTTATAAATATTAATCATTCTAGAAATTCATTATTTTTAATTATTAAACACTTTTAATAAAATTATAGATTATAAAAGGGGGTTGCGGCGCAGCTTGTTGCCCGTTTGCCTGCCACTTTATTGTAATCGTTTTATAGTAAATTATATAAAACTTCGATTGTGATGAAAAAAAAAAGAGTATATTTTATGGATATATTGGAAAAAAAATCAGTTGCTTGCCATCATTTTTAATTAGAACTAGTCTTAATATTTTTTTTATTAAGAACGTAAAGTCAATTAAAAGTTTTTGAAAACCTTGACACCCAACATTAACATTTTTTTAAATGCATTAAAAAATAAATAATATAAGTTATAAATGTTGAAAGAAGGATGAGCAAAAATCAGTATGGTACCGATTGGTACCGGTACCGATTTGGTACCGTCGATATCGAATCGGTACCAAGGTTTTGAGTTTTCGGGGAACGGTACGCTACCGGTATTTTCCGAATTTTATCTTAAATACTGGTACCGAACCGAACATTTCGGTACCGGTACCAAAAATTTTCGATTTTCAGGATCGGGATTTTCGGTACTGGTATCGGTCGATACCGAGCTCATTCCTATGTTAAAATAAGTTTGCATTATAAATGTTAAAATAAACTAGATTGTCTTGACTTTAAGAATTGTATCACGTTCAATTGTTTACAATTTTGCATAAACTCAAGCCTATTTTTTTATATAATTTTATAAGAATGTGCCACTTCTAGAAGAACCAAAAGGTTTTTTTTTGAAGCAAAACCCAACACATCTATCTCAAACCTTCTAGAGTAAAACCCCTCACATGTCCCCCTCTCTCTTTAAAATCATCATAGTACAACTTGAAAACCCAAACGCAGATTTTTCTCTCTCTCTCGAACCGTCGGAGCTAAACCTCAACACATTTCAGATCGCATTCAGTTCATCATCTGATAAATTACACAACTACGTGGATTTACAGATAGTAGGCCAACCCATTTATCTGCTCGTCGGTCTCGGTCCTCTACCCATTACCCGACCGACCGACACCGAAAGCAACCGAAACCCGATTTCAGTACAAGGTCCGGCCTTCGGTCCTCAGTTTTTTGCATTTGTTGGATCGGGTCGGGTCGGGTAATGCAGCATGTGCAGCCCTATTCACAACCATCTTTTTAATTACAAATTTTAATTAATGTTGGGGCAATTGCCTGTCAAGCAACTTAATAACCAACACCAACGGATGACTTCAAAGTTTTCAAAGGTCAAAAGCGGACTTTAAACTTGAGGTCTTTTTTAAACAAGAAAATAATCAAATTGAGGTCTTGTTAAGAAACAATGACCTAACTCAGGTAAAGTAACATTCTAACTTACACCCAAGCTAGTTTTAATTTGCCAACGCCAGTACCATAGCTTTCCAAAACTAACGTAACACCTTTTTTTATTAACAGCCAATAAACAGATAATTACCTAGGTACTCTGTATGGGGTGACCAAACGGAAAAATGCCACCGTTAGCTGACCTAACCAGCCGGACGAAGCCCTTAAGCGCCTTGAAGTTATCTCTAGTTCTGGGGAAAACCACCCGCCTGAAGGTCTATTGGTGGTAAACCAGGATGCTCTCAGCAACTAACCGAAGATCACAAAGATCCCGGTCTTCCTTCATTGAGCATTCATGCCCTTTCCAAAGTAATGTCTCAGGGGATTGAACTTGGGTCTCTATTAAAGAACCTATGTTTCATACTACCACACTGTTTTGGTTAAAAATCGGTCTAAGGATCAATGAACCAAATTTGTAAGCGAGGATTGGTGCTAGTATGGATTAATGCGATGAAAATAACAGTTATAAACGATGAACACAGAGATTTATACGAGGAAAAGCCCTTGGTAACTAGTATCCCGCCTGCACAAAAACCTCGGGTAGTGAAAACTATCACTACCAATTATATTAAGCTTAAAAAGGATACAAATGGTGGAATAATAGCTGATCGTGAATACAGTGTTTCTATGAACTCTCAATGCTAAAGTGTTGTGTGTTTGTGATCAGCTATCACTCGATATATATATACAATGAAATACAACGGCTAATTAACTACTTATGCTATAATCTCGGCCACGTTTGGTTTACTCTTTCAACTCGACCGTTTAGGAGCGGGGACGAGAAGGGAAGACCAGGTAAAATATTCCTTCCGCAATAATCGGAATTCTGATAAGCACGTGTTATACCTG